>NC_142680.1:19900728-20048228 GCF_964200805.1 Pocillopora damicornis | reverse complement strand
AGTCTCAGTCCTTACACAGAAAGTCAGAGAGGCAGTCGATCGATAGGTACTCGATCGGTATGCAGTCGTTAGACGGACGGTAGTTGGTCGATGGTCGATAGATGTTCGGCTGATGGTCTTCCTACTGTATGCTAGACTTATGGTCGGCCGATGTCTCGACGGCAGTCCGAAATCTCAACTGAGACATCGGCTGATTATTGATCAAATCGCGGTTGATCATTGGGCGATTATCAGAAGGTTATTTGTTGACATCTTACGAAAATCGACCAAACATCTTCTGACACAGCAATCGATTATCAGACGAGGCCTCCAATACATAACAACCGTTGGGTCAAAACTGACCGATCACAAATGACAGTCACTACTTAAGTCACAACCAATAGCATCAGGCAAAACGTAACAACAAGTTTTCTCGACGCAGACTACCAGCACTCGACTGACAAACAACCTTCACTTGACTCTGATGACAGTTACTGCTGCATGTACCTACAAATCCTTTATAGCTCCTCTCGCCTAGATGATCATATTGCACTGTTAACCCTGTGACTCCTAACAGTGACTAACATGTAATTTCTCCTTACAATATCGCCCTTGAATCACACATGTAGGTCACGAGAATAAAGGAAATGATCACCAGCGGATGAAGCTCTTGATTAGTGAAGAGATTCTCCTTGTCAGCGCCTTAGGAAATGTAAAGAGAGCAGTAGGCAGAATATGTATACTGATGTTAGGGTGTTAAGGGTTAAGTATTAGGACTAGACTGCAGTTACTGTTTCACTGTCTCGTCACCGGTTCCCCTTCCTTTCTGATGTAAACACGTGATTACCCTTGTTGTCTGTTGTTACAGGACCAGCCAGAGAGAAACAGACTAAAGACTTACTGGCGACAAATTGGTGCAATTGGATTCGGTTGTGTGTCATTACTCGTGTTTGATTTGTGTGAGAGGTATGATTATCTGGTTTAATTATATTTTTTAACTCGAGTTTTGCTCTTTCTTTTCATTTACGTCGGCCCAAAGTGGTGATCAACTCAGTGTACATAAAAATTTATCGTTAACCCTTTAACTCCCAGATTAAATTTGAAATTCTTCTTACTGTCAACTATTCCATTCTTATAATGTTAGCTCAGAGAATTTAGTATTGGGTCAACTTATTATCCTCAAATTTATATTTTTCTTTATTCTCATCACTTGTCTGGTTGATATTGTATTGATATTGTATTGATATTGTAAGGAGAAATTCTGTCTTGGTCACTCATGGGAGTTAAAGGGTTAAATGCATAAAACTGTAAAGGTATTTTAAATCAAGGACGGGACATTTCAATCATATCCGAAGACCCCCGAAGATTTTGCAAGACGTTTAAAAACAAACTCGTCCCAGTACTCTCTCCTCTAAATCAGAGGTTCTGGAAAGTGCTACTACATACGGGGTCTTGTATTTTTCAGAGGTATCACGTACGGGTCTCATATTTTTTCTCACCTTTATGCCTTATTTTTGTTGTATTTTAGAGGATATCAGCTGCATAATCCATTTTACACGATTTGGGCAACCAAACTAGGACGAAACATGGCTGTATCCTTCTATGAAACATGAAAATTGTCTTATTCCTTGTGTATGTTTTTGTGCGAAAAAAGGAAACAGTATAATTCTCTCCCCTGAGTCCCATTTTTTTTTTTTTTTTGGTTTCAATAGATTTTAGAGCGTTTTTTCTGTTTGGTGAAATTTCAACACTTTAAAGGTTGCCTAAGCATTTTTTTTATCGATGAGTTTCAGTGTTTTTAAAGTTTTTCATCATGTAACTGTTTTGCTTAACTCTATTCAGTACGCCTTTATTATTTTTGCGGCTGTTTGTGCCTGCATTTACTTCTTGTTCCTCTGTTATATGGTGTTCAAAGTGTTCTGGAACATTCGAGGGAAAAGGGCTGCTATTCCGACATTGTCACGCGCTAGGCAGCTGCAGTATCAGGTATGACAAGACAAACGACAGTCTCCGAGAGTTGAGTACCGTCTACCAGAGTTAACGACAGTTTTCGGGAATTGACGGGAGTTGTAGGCCATTGAGGAGAGTTAACGATAGTTGACGAAAGTTAACGAGAGTCGATGGGAGTGGTCGGCAAAGTTCACGACAATTGAGGAGAGTCGTTTAGAGTTAACGAGAGTGGTCGGCAAATGTCGACAGTTGACGAAAGTCGTCGACAGTAGACAACAGTTAACGAACATTTTTGACGATGGATGAAAGTTGAAGGAAGTTGTCGACAGTTGTCAATAGCCGTGGATAGTTGTCGAGAGTTGAGGTCCAAGTATAAGCAATCACCTACAGAAGCTACCCCCATTCGTTGATTCTGTAATTTTTTACCAGTGTCATTCTGCGAGTAAGAAGCTCTGTAGATTGTACTTAATGTTGTGCATTATTTGCAGGGGTTGATCTACCGTTTTGAGTTCCTGATGGTTGTGACTGTCCTGTGCGCTGGTTTCACTGTGGTTTTCTTCATAATTAGCAACGTAAACGAGGCTCAGTGGAAATTTGGAGAAGAGGAGTCCACTGTTGAGCTTTCAAGTAAGTGCCAAATTTACTTGAAGGGAAACATGTTGAAGCTGAGTATTTGAGCTTAAGGCGAAGAGAAATCTGAGTTTTCCGTGATGCTATTAATCAAGTGTCAAGCAATCCAATCACTTAGTAGGCATTACAAAATTTGTTTGTGGCAATTTCGTAAAATTCATTGGGAATCTCAGGTTTTCTTTTCCTTGTTCCACCCTTGGAAATGTTCACACATTTTCTAAGTAAGACAACAACAGAAAATCAGGGATCCGTGCAGTTCCTCCTACTGGTTGTTGACTGGTTGCGCCCAGCCAGGCTGGAAATATATTCTTGTTTGGCAATCAGTCTCAGTGATTTAATAACTGAGCGATTTGAATTTTGTAAATCCGAAGCCTTTGTTTCCCTCGGTTTGTTTTCGTTTGTTGTCGCGTCCGTCGGTCTAAGAGTAATTCGTCTGTTCCTTTCTTCTTTCGTGGATGGCGCGGTCGCTCATTCTCGTTCGTTGTTTGGTCCCTTCATCAAGCGATATCGGTAGCTCTTCCGTTCCTTTGTTCGCGGCTTGGTCGGTCGGTCGGTCGGTCGGTCGTTCGTTCGTTCGTGCCTTTGTTCCGTCGTTCTTTCATGCGTTCGTACTCGTTGATCTGTTCATTCTTGAAGTACCCTTGTTAAACATTTTTCTTCTCTCGCAGGTGCGCTGTTCACTGGAATTTATGGGATGTGGAATACGTACGTATTTGCAGTAGTCTTCCTGTATGCGCCATCACATGGAACCCTGGCCACAGGTAAATAACCTTATCACAGATTTATATCGTACACATTTTTAAATCTTTATTATTTTAGTTATGTAATAATTTCTTCCATCGTAACCTTCGTATCGTAAGTGGTAATTTAGTCCGTTATTTGGTACGGGGATTATTCGTTTTCGGGTTGTCTCGTTTCTAAGGTTAGGGTTTTCGGGACAAGCGACTCGAATCACTTTCCTTCGGAAACAGCTCGGAAATTTTCCGAGACTGCTTTCCCTTGCTAACTTGAACTTAGTCTTCCTCTGGCGACCGCCTCGGGTTAACACGTGATCTTCGAAAACTGCTCGGGAACTTTTTAGAAACGGTATCGCCGACTAGCATAGTCCCTACGATCCTATGCCACCCCTTTGGGACAATGTTTGGATCAAGTTGCCTTCAGAACACATAGGGTAACTGTTTGAAAATGGTAAGCTGTGGTTGCTTTGTCCCAGTCCTTCTGAGCTATCGCGAATTTCGTAAAGATGTAATTAGGAATTATCTCTGTTGCAGATAATG
Organism: Pocillopora damicornis; assembly: GCF_964200805.1. Lineage (NCBI taxonomy): Eukaryota > Metazoa > Cnidaria > Anthozoa > Scleractinia > Pocilloporidae > Pocillopora > Pocillopora damicornis. The sequence goes on along the minus strand of NC_142680.1, from coordinate 20,044,392 downwards.
CAGAAGATGAACAGGAGAGGTTAGAGTTAAGAAGTCGCACCGAGGTTCGATTGACGGAAGGCGAGACAGCAGAAGAATCTGTTATCTACAAATTCACTGGCAAAACTGCTCAAGAATAACTGAACTGAAGGAAAATGAAACGACAGAAACCTAAGCTTTTTCCGTCTTCCTGCAAGGACTCTAGCATGGCCGCGTGACCATTAACACGAATGACTCAGGCTATTTTCAGATCTGTTTTATAGATAATAGTTGACGCAAGCTCCATAATTGCTGTATTTTGTGGTAGGAATTATCACCTGGGGGGGGGGGGAGGTGGGTGGGGGTGATGAGGGCGTCATTCCCAGTTTAACGAACGACTGACGTAAAGGATTATCATGCACTGGGGGGGGGGGGGGGAGGGTTGGAGATAATTTCTTCAACGCGACTGTTTGCTTAAAACTGGATCTGAAAATTTTGTGGAGAAAGAATATCTAGAGTTTGATTTTGGCGCCTATTACTGAGATAAGACAAAGATCATTCCAGCGTTAATTCACATAATGTCGCTTTATTTATCGTGTTGTGTATAGGCCTTTATATAAGAGTACCTGACGATGGCGTTGACGACTTCGTGTGTTGTACGTGTAGTAGCTATTTATTTTACATTTTACTGTAATATTGCATTTCGGTAGTGTAGTTTCAGATGGATTCGTTTCTCGGTGATGGCGAAGTTCATCAAATTGACCTCATCCAAAAGAACCGCTGGCATCAGGGGACCTCGTTCCTAAGGTCCGTCCACGCGGAAGGAAGAGAGGACCTGGGAGCAAGGAAGCGCGTGACAGTATGCATTCAGAGAAAAGAGCGTGTAACATGAAATTACTATGAGAGCAATAAAAATGCCACAGTTATGAATTTTTTTGTTTATTTTTTTTGTAAAATATCAGCTTTCCTGTTCTTACATTACATCTTGTCTAGTAATCCCACTGGCTTCGTGCGCAAAGATTTTCTGCGTCTTAAGTCATCTTCACGGTCAAATACGAGATCATGTTCAAAAAGCAGCCAAGCCAGCCAATGCACAGTGCACTGTGGGTGCAATTGCATTATTATTTTTGCTCTGCACCCATTAATTTACTGGAAATTATGATCACTCATAGTAAGACATGTTCATCACATTTAGTTGTCTTAGAGCTAATAGCAAATTCCATAGTTTTCTTTAACTTGACGTTCAACCCGTTTCTTTACCGCTGGATTATTAGTGAAGTAAGAGGAGAAATTTGATACCTTGAGGGGAGGGTATAGATGAATTTTGAAGGGAGACCAAGATAAAAGGCTTTGAGAGATAATAGACAGCAGACAATGATAAGGAGGGTATTAATCTGGTGAAGTGGTATTTTGTACCTGTCGAGTAATAGTCTCCGTTTTCAATTTTAGTCTGATATGAGCCGCAAAGAAAAAAAACCTTGAAGGGTTCTCATTTACGGCGTCTGTGATCCATTTCCTTTATTCTGATGACATTAATGTGTGATTCAGGGCTGAGATTGTAAGGAGAAATTAGATGCTAATCACTCTCAGGGCTTAAAGGCTTAATAGTATCATGGAGTCAACTGAACATCTTTAGAGCTATTAACCCTCAAACTCCTAGGAGTGATGAACATGTACCTTCTCCCTATAGTATTCATACAATATCCAGCAAACAGGTAGCGAGAATACTCCAACTTATCAGGTACAAGATATTATCTTGATCAAACACTAAATTCTCGCAGCCAATTTAAGGGGAAAAGTGAAGCAGCAAGTGAGGAGAAATAACAATCAGATATTAGGAGTTAAATGGTGAACAGAAATTTCTAATTTCCAAAGAATCGTTCCCTTTGGTTCGTAATAAAAAACTTTAAAAAAATCAAATTAGGTGAGTAATTGCTTCAGGAAGTTTTTTTAAGGCAACTTTTCAATGAAAGTACCTTTGAGTATTAATGGCCCGGGATGTGCTCTTAAGAAAACATATGTCTTCAGACAATTAAAAACCGAAAAATGGCGGCAGACGTCCATTAAGCTTGATTGTCAGATGAGCACGACCGGAAATTTGATAAGAGGTGAAGCGAAACAAAGATTTTAAAAGCAGTCATGTTCACCTCCTTTGGTTGGTGGATTACGAAAGCAATCAATTTATAATTCAGTCGGTCAAAATTCTGCTCTTCCACACACCTTTTCTTTTCCTTCCCAAGTCCTAAGTCCCGTTCACAAGGAATCTTCCCTTTATCTGCCGTCAAAACTTTAGTTGGCACCTTAGAACAATGGATACCTGGAATCGTGGATCATAATTCCTTGTTCTTTAATGTACCACAGCCTTGTTGTTGAACTGAGAAATTATGGCGACTGGTAATTTAACAGAAGGTGAAGCACAGACGAAAACTCTCTTAGAAGAATTAGGTTGGTCCCCCTATCTGGTACGTGAGTTCCATCAACAATCTTTTTTTTTCTCAGCGGTTCACATTCTCCTCTCCATCACTGCATTTCTTGGGAATACTCTTATCCTTGTTGCCCTTCATAAGGAATCTTCCCTTCATCCGCCGTCCAAACTCTTGTATTGTTGTTTAGCGACAACTGATCTGTTGGTTGGTCTTGTTAACCAGCCTCTCTATGCTACCTTTTTGATCTCCTGCACTCTTCAGAACTGGAGTATTTTCCGATTCACATATGATGGGGTATACATAACAAGCCATGTATTATGCGGAGTATCTTTATTTTCTTTGACGGCCATAAGCGTGGACAGACTTCTTGCCCTGTTGTTGGGGCTGAGATACAAACGAATTGTAACTTTGAAGCGCATATATGCTATTTTAGCTCTGTTTTGGGTTGCATCCCTTGTAAGCGCTCCATTTTACATTTTAAATCACCGTATAAGTACGTGGTATAGCTCTATAGCTGTATCATCTTGCCTAGTTATCTCAATCGCCTCGTACAAAAAGATTTTCTGTGCTCTCCGCCATCATCAGGCTCAAGTACAAGATCATGTTCAACAACAGCCGGACCAACCGAATGCACTGAACATGGCGCGATACAGAAAGGCAGTGCACAGTGCACTGTGGGTGCAGTTAGCATTAGTTGTCTGTTATTTTCCATATTTTATAGTGGCAATTGTAATTAGCGAGAGTAGTCCATATCCACCTTACTTATTGGTGGTCATCAGGGAAATAGCAGTTGTCCTAGTTTACTTTAACTCGACGTTAAACCCGTTTCTTTATTGCTGGAAGATTAGTGAAGTGAGACAAGCAGTGAAGCGGACAATCAGACAAGCACTTTGCTGTCCATGGACTTAGTTCTCTCTAGATTTACAATCTGTTGTTGATATTCTTTATTTCCTCATCCCAAAAGGCAGCGAAACCGAAACACTATAACCACATCTTTAAAATATTTTTCAAGAGAAGCCACTTAACGTAAATACCACAATACATAAACGAAACGAAGAGTATGCATTCATCCATGATAGAGGAAAACTAAAGATACGTCACTTTAATTCTGCTGTCTTGTCTAACTTTCATGTTAAAGTTAATAAAGTCTGATCTTAACGTTCCAGTGAAGGAGAACTGATGAATGAATTTGTTTGTTGACGATAAAATAATTTGGATTTCTTTTTCTTTCTAAAATAAAGCGCTTGACGTTAACATTATATTGCGATACGAGTCGGTCACAAGTCAGCAATAAACCTGAATTTGTTTTATTGTAAAAGAATCCAAAATGCATATGATTTTAGAAATGTTCATATTACCAGTGAAAAATGCGTGTGTGTTTCGAATAAAGTTGAACATCCCCAACTCCTACAGAGTTCATTACAAAATATCTCGATTTCCGAAATTGAATGTAGCACTTCAACCTCTTCGCTTGGCGAGAAATGAATTTATAACTGAAAAAGTTTGATCTTACGTTGTGAAATAATGATAGAATCACAGGTGTCTGTGCGTTTGACTCTTGATGCTAATTTGTTCCTAAATTAAATTTTACTGCCGAATTAAACAAACACGTAGTTGTGGCGCACAATAGACTTCCGGCTTCATTCTGAGGCCTTAAAAGAATGAAGCTGAATAAAATTTTACAAAAGTGCTTTTTGGTTACAAATTGTCGCCTTTTGTTTGATAATGTGAATATAAGGCACAAACGTGATCGTTAAAAAAACTGTCATACTTTTCATGCAAAAGGGATTTCATGGCTACATTTTTAAGGAGCAAACGCTAGTGACAATGATGATTGAATTTACAAAAGCAGGGCAACGTCATATACATCTCAGAATAAAAATAGATATGTCTTGTGACAGATTAGGCAGTTCGTAAGAGCGTTATAAAATAAGAAAATGCTTCTGAGGAAGATGTTTAATTAGATGTTGCTAAGAAGGTGAATTATTCACGGCCGGGCGGATGTTGGGGAAAGAGCAAAAAATCTCTCGTAACATAAAGTCAAATTAGCCCACAGGAAATGACCCTTTTTTATAGAACTACCTAATAATGTAGAATATTTTGTAGCGTTAATAGTGTCTCTCGTCAAAAAGAAATGCGATTTTCTTCTCTAAAATTTAATACATAATAACCTTTTCAGAAAATGGTAAGTATCAATATAAAAAAAAGCCTCCCGTTTTTTCTGTGTGAAAGGAGATGATTTGTTGATGCGCTACTAAGGACGTCAGTCTGCAGCCTTAATAGCGAGCTATGCATTACGTGGAGGGTCTTTAATGACGATGGCCATCAGCGTGGACAGACTTCTCGTCCTGTTATTGGGGCTGAGATACAAACAAACTGTAACTTTGAAACGCACGTATATCATTGTAGCTACCATTTGGGTTTTATTCAGCGTCGCTGCTTTATATTATTCCATACACACATAAATACATACATGGCTTATTGGCTCGTCCACACGGAGCTTTTCAGATCAATGTTATATTACAAAATTTAAAAAAAAAGTAATACCTGATGACCTCACAAGCTCAAGGGAGGTAAACAACATTTAATTTTCTTTGACATAAAAGACATATCCTGATGCAATGTAAATAAGACAGGCTTGTAGAGAAGTTTTATTTGAAAATCATCAAAGAAGTCATTAAGGTCTCAGCGATCGTCGCTCGGCGAATGTTGTTCAGACAAAATATTTCTTGCTGCAATCAAAGATAAACTTTAAGAAAAAGGAAACAAGTACAGAATGATGTCGATAACAAATTTCACCAAAGGTGGAACACAGACGATAACAGAACTCCTATGTTTTTCCTCTTTAACGGGTGAGCTTCAACGAGAATCAGTTTCTTTCGCAGCGGTCAACATTTTCTTCTCCATCACAGCATTTGTTGGGAATTCTCTCATCGTTATTGCTCTTCACAAGGTATCTTCCCTTCACCCGCCCTCCAAACTTTTATATCGTTGTTTGGCAACAACAGATCTGTTGGTTGGTCTCGTTAGCCAGCCTCTCGCTGCTTCTAGCTGGATGTCTATTGCTCACGAACACTGGATTACTTGTCGATACGCTAGTACCGCGGCAGTTTTCACAACACACGTATTATGTGGAGTGTCTTTGTTGACAATGACGGCCATAAGCGTGGACAGACTTCTCGCCCTGTTATTGGGGCTGAGATACAGACATATTGTAACTTTGAAGCGCACTTATATCGTTGTCGTTACCTTTTGGGTTCTATCCAGTGTCGCTACTTTATGTAACACGTTAGATTACCGTATATTCGTTTGGTATGGTATTGCAGTTATACCACTATGTCACGTTATCTCAATTGTGTCGTACACAAAAATTTTTTGCGCTCTGAGTCATCATCATACACAAATACAAGATCATGTTCAACAAAAGCTGGGCCAACCAAATGCAATGAATACCACACAATACAAAAAAGCAGTGTACAATGCTCTGTGGGTTCAGTTGGCATTAGTTGCTTGTTATTTGCCGTATCATTACGGTTTAGTGGAAATTGCGATCAGACAAAGGAAAACATCTTCATCGCACCTAGTCATCATAGGGGGTGTAACATCTACAGTAATTTACTTTAACTCAACGTTAAATCCGTTTCTGTACTGCTGGAAAATAAGTGAAGTGAGACAAGCAGTGAAGCAGACAATCAGACAAGTATTTAGCTGTCCATGAAGTGAGATCCTCTCCAAATTATGCTCGTATTAATACATTCTAAGAATAGTTAGAAAAGTTATTCAGTACTTTCTTCTCAAACGATTTACGTCTTGGCTTGTTTTTTTGTATTTTTAGTTTTCCAAGGGTAAAAATGCCTCAAGACCTGTAAAGATCTCACCAACAAAATAATAGTTTTATTGCATGATAGAGAGGAAAGGGTTTTTAGCAGCGCTATAAAATGGACATTTTACAGATGTCTCTTTGCTTGCCACTTAGAGGAATATCATACCTATGGCAAATAATGCCGGAAAATTTAAAAGGCAATTCTTTTTTGTTTGTTCCGAACTTACGCGACATACATAGTTTGCCCACGCATTGTAAACAGTAAAAGCCGCTGAGGAAGTCTTTTTAAGATAACGATAGGAAAGAAGGGTTTAAGTGATAGTGAAAAGGAGCAATCATTTGAAATATGTTCCGGCTAAAGTGAATGTTAAGTGCCTTTCGATTTCACTGGAAAAGGTCTAAAGAAAAACCAGACTTCTAGGGGTCTTCGTGTTCAGTTATTTATTTCTTCTTGTGTATTGTTAGCAGAAAGGGAGGAATTGCAAACAATTGCCAGTTTTTAAAACAATCGTCATATAAATAATGTTGAAAAATTCAAAGACACGTCTTTTTGTTTGTTCCGAATTTACGCGATATACATGTAGTTTGCCCACGCATTGTAAACGGTAAACGCCACCAAGGAAGTGTTTTTGAGATAAGAATAGGAAGGATGGATTTCAGTGACAGTGGCAGGAACAGGCATTCAAAACATGTTCCGGCCAAAGTGAACGTTAAGTGGCTTTCGGTGTCACTGGAAAAGGCCAAAAGAAATGCTAGCCTTCTAGGGGTCTTCGTCTCCAGAGTTATTAATTTCTTCTTGTGTATTGTTGGTAGAAAGGGAAGAATTGTAAACACTTGCCACTTTTTAAAACAATCGTTTTCCCTTTTGGTTTGACTGATTGAGAAACGATACACCAGCTAAATCCACTGAGAACATTTTTTGACACTTCCACGACACGATTAACAGCTGTACAAACATTTTTGGAATAGTAAATGCTACTGAGAGTTCGTTATGTCAATCTTTTTAAAAGGGTAAAGCTTAGCAGGTGCCGATAAGACAAACATTTCTTGCTACAATTTGCCGAGAAAGTCGACCACCGTTCATTGGACTGCGCTGCAAAAAAGACGACAACAAATATAACACGAAGTGGAATGCAGCAAACATTTGTAGAACTGGTCTGTTCCCCATATTCGCTCCGTGGATTACAACAGCAAGCAATATATTCGTCAGCAGTCAATATTTTCTCCTCCATCAGAGCATTTCTTGGGAATTCTCCTATTCTTGTTACCCTTGATAAGGAATCCTCCCTCCATCCGCCGTCCAACCTCATGTAAAGTTGTCTGGCAACAACTGATCTGTTGGTTGGTCTTGTTAGTGTCGTAAATGGTGTTTTGGAGAAATTAATTTCAGTGCCATGCATGCATGGACATTTTAGAATACAAAGGTAGAATAATTTCAAATTAACAATAATTTTAGGTGATTCTCTATCCGTGTTAAAGAATCATCTGTTACTACGAACTGAAATTGATAGTGATGATCTAAGCCTGTTATCCTCTGGAGCTCCCTGTGGTAAAATTGCTATATCTTTTGACTGAATAGGCAGTTTGCATTTCATTTTGAATAGATAAACTCTGCTGCGAAATGAGCGAAATTTTCTGCGCAAATGTTATCACAGACAGTGAGCCAGTTAAAGTCATCGTGGCTAGGTTGGTAATGTCATGAAAAAAATATCTCTCGTTACTCACAGTTACAAATACCGTGCATAAAAACGAAATAGCCGTTTGCTGAGTTGCAAAATGATGAACATTTGCTGGTATTTATACTGATTGTCTCTCGAGCTCCCTTTAAAGAAACACGACTCTCCTGGATAACATTTCTGCACCTAATCAACTTTTCAAACGAAGGTCAATGTCAGTCTTTCTCTTTCAATACTTACATGTTTGCCTGAATCAAATTCATCTGAAAAGGGCAAATACATTCTGATAAACTGCCTGTTTTTACCTGTTTAACAGGCAATTAATTTGCCGAGAGAAATATTTAATTTCTGGCCTAGAGGGTGATTCTACCCTTTTCAAAAACAGAAAAGGACATTTCAGACGACCTACGGTCTTTAATTTGAAATCACTAATTATTTTATCAAAATGAAAGAAATACTAACAAGTTAGAAAAATCAAGGGAATTTAGCTCAGTATAGCCAGAACAAAAGGCTACAGAATTGCTTATTACTGAGAAATTGGGTCCTTTCATGGCTAATGATAATTGCAAGGAACAGCTGCTACAAAATTCGAGATGAGATGATGTTTTTTTTCCACAAAATATAGAGTTTGAGCTCGATTTCAAAATAGAAAACTTTATTAACCATGTCAGGTCGTGTGAATCCTCTTACAAAATTAAGGTTTAAGTGATAACCACCGAGCGGGAGCTTTCTAAACGAAAGATCTCTCGTTGCAGTTATAGATAAATTGCAGGGAAAAGGAAGCGACCGTTTACCAAACTGCAGAAAGGTGACGACATAAACTGATCTAACAGGCGGTGGAATAGAGACGGTCTGAGGTTGGATTCCTCTCGGGGGCTCAGAGTTTTCTCTATGTCCCACGCTCTTGACAAGACGAAAAACATCTCTCTATATTTCTTTACCGAGCTCAAAACTTATCATCTCTCTTATTCTGTTTACAAATTACAGATAACCTATAAGAAAAAAATTGCAACTTTTGCAGACTGATGGCGGCGACAAAGTCCACGGGGGATGGAACGCAGATGAGAACATTAGAAGATCTTGTATGCTCCTCTTCTTTGGCGGGCGAATTGTAACAATACTCCTTACTTCTGTCAGCAGTCAACATTTTCTTTTCTCTGACAGCATTTCTTGGGAATTCTCTGATCTTCGTTGCACTTCACAAGACATCTTCCATTCATCCGCCATCCAAACTCTTGTATCGTTGTTTAGCAACAACTGATCTGTTGGTTGGTCTGGTAGGCCAGCCTCTCGTTGCCACTCTTTGGATGTCAGTTGTTCATGAACAGTGGATACTTTATCGATTTGCATGGTAAACAGCCTTCATTTCAGCGTATGGATTATCTTTAATGTCTTTGTTGACAATGGCAGCCATGAGCGTGGACAGACTTCTCGCCCTGTTGTTGGGGCTGAGATACAAACAAATTGTAACTCTGAAGCGCACATATGTCATTGTTGTTACTGTTTGGATCATAACAGTTATCGCTACTCTACGCCGCATGTTAGTTTTTCGTATAGCGCAGTGGTTTGGTCGCATTATAATCTCATCTTGCCTAATAATCTCGATTGCTTCATTTGCTAAGATTTTCCTCGCTCTTCGCCGTCATCAGGCTCAAATACAAGATCATGTTCAACAACAGCCGAGCGAACTAAATGCACTGAACATGGCGCGATACAGAAAGGCAGTGTGCACTGTCGATACAGTTAGTATTACTTGCTTGTTACGTACCAGTTAGTGCAGTGGCAATTGTGATGGGTCCTAAACAAGCAAATTTATCAAATTTAGTCGTCGCACTGGGAATAGCCAACACCCTCGTTTATTTAAACTCGACGTTAAACCCGTTTCTTTACTGCTGGAAGATTAGTGAAGTGAGGCAAGTAGTGAAGCTAAGAATCAGACAAGCGCTTTGCTGTCCATGGACTTAGATCCCTCTTGTGTAGCAATCGTGGTATAATTTTCAAAACTGATTTACAAAGTCACGATTATTATTAGAGAATCAATTAAATCATTGCTGAAGCTGTTGTTGATATTTTTTACTTCTATCGTGAAAGAAAGTAAATCGAAACTCTGTAACCACACTCTGTATCGGCACTTATCATTACACTTTTACGACAACACATAATCGAAACAATCTTATTTTATTGTCTTGTCTTTCTTAGTAATATTTCTTAGTAATATTTCGTATGTTCCTATGGGGTAAAGCTTTAAGGAGTAATTACGGAGAGCTATTGGGTATATTTGTCTCTTGACTGTAAAATAATATCAATTTTATGGTTTTTTCTGAATAAATACGCATATCATTGACGCCCTGTAAATAAATAATACACGTTTAACGCCACCACATGAATACACATTTAATCTATTTCCCAGATAGACGAATATTTAGATGTAGAAAGTGTAGATGTGATTCAAAAAAATAAATATTGATAAAATCATTGATACAAATATCTAGGTACAAATATAACAACAACAACAATAACGACAAGGAACATGAAATAGAAATAAACTGATAATTTGTGGCATAACCAGGTCCAGTAGTAAACCTCTTAAACAAAAGCAACACGGCGCTAGCAAAAACTAACGAACGACTGACTTAGTTGAAATCAATTAGCAATGAGAATTATCTAGCCAAAACAACGCCTCTGCTGGTGAGAAATAAATCGCTGCCGGCGTTATGCAATTCTAACACAACCTCACGCAAATAGAAACAAAACGCGACAATAGAAGTCCAAGTGTAAGAAAAACAATATAAAATAATTTCGCAATTACTTGACAATAAATACAAATGCAAATCCTAGTTGCCACACGACCTATTACCGCGCGAGTCTGTTACAAGGCCTGTTATAAAATCGAATTTGTTTTTTATTAGAAAGTGTCCATAACGCTTGTAAATTTGAGATGTTAATAATTTACTTGTGAACCATTCGAAATTGTGTGTAAAGAAGAACATTGACGATAGAGATCTATCAGAAGCTCTCGTTTTTCCAAAAAAAAACACTCCATCCTCTTCCCTTAGCTGTAACTGAATTTTTACCTGAGAAGTTAAAGTTTCAAATAGTCTTTCAAATATGTTGTGAAATGATAATACTACTATAGATGTCTATACGTTTGACTCTTGATGTTGATTTATTCCCAAATCGACACCGATTAGACACTCACATAGCTTGGGCACACAATAGACTCCCGAACGAAATGTCACAAAATATGTTTGGTTGGTCTTGTTCCCTGCCTCTCTATGCGGCCACAAAGGATGTCCTTTGTTCACGAACACTCCAGCATTTATCGCTAAACACAGCGGACGCACTCAACATAACAAGTTATGTATTATGTGGAGGATCTTTGATGACGATGACCATCAGCGTGGACAGACTTGTTATTGGGGCTGAGATACAAGCAAATTGTAACTTTGAAGTGAGCGCGTATCATTTTAGCTATCATTGGGCTTTATTCAGTGTCGCTGCTTTATATTATTTCATACACGCATAAATACATACATAGTTTAATCGCTCGTCCCCAAGGGCCTCTTCAGAGTGAATGCTACATCAGGAGTTCAAGAAAAAAAAAATTATTTACTTTTCTTTGACATGAAAGACATATCCTGATGCAATGTAAATAAGACAGGCTGGTAGAAAAGTTTTATTTGAAATTATCAAAGAAGTCATTAAGGTCTCAGTGATGGTCGCTCCGCGGATGTTGTTCAGACAAAATATCTCTTGCTGCAATCAAAGATAAACTGTAAGAAGAAAGAAACGAGTGACAGAATAATGTTGATATCAAATTTCACAAGAAGTGGAACACAGATGAAAACACTTGAAGAAATAATATGTTCTTCCTCTTTGGTGGGTGGGCTTCAAAAAGCATCACTTTCTTTCGCAGCAGTTAACATTCTCCTCTCCATCACAGCATTTGTTGGAAATTCTCTCATCCTCATTGCCCTTCACAAGGAATCTTCCCTCCATCCGCCGTCCAAACTCTTGTATCGTTGTCTGGCAACAACTGATCTGTTAGTTGGTCTCGTTAGCCAGCCTCTCGCTGCTTCTAGCTGGATGTTTATTACTCACGAACACTGGATTCCTTGTCGATACGTTAGTACCGCGGCCGTTATCACAAGCCACGTATTATGTGGAGTGTCTTTGTTGACAATGACGGCCATAAGCGTGGACAGACTTCTCGCCCTGTCATTAGGGCTGAGGTACAGATATATTGTAACTTTTAAGCGCACATCTATCGTTGTAGTTACCTTTTGGGTTCAATCCAGTGTCGCTGCTTTATGTTACGCGTTAGATTACCGCATATACATTTGGTATGGTATTACAGTTATACCATTATCTTACTTTATCTCAATTGTGTCTTACACAAAAATTTTTTGCGCTCTAAATCATCATCATACACAAATACAAGATCATGTTCAACAACAGCCGAGCCAACCAAATGCAGTGAATACCACACAATACAAAAAGGCAGTGTACAATGCACTGTGGGTTCAGTTGGCATTAATTATTTGTTATTTCCCGTATTATTATGGTTTAGTGGAAATTGCAATTAGACAGAGCAAAATTTATTCATCGCACCTAGTCATCAGAGCGGGTGTAACGTCTACAGTAATTTACTTTAACTCAACGTTAAATCCGTTTCTGTACTGCTGGAAAATAAGTGAAGTGAGACAAGCAGTAAAGCAAATGATCAGACAAGCATTTAGCTGTCCATAAGGTAAGATCTACCCCGAATTATGCTCGTATTAATACATTCTAAGAATAGTTATTCAGTCACGATCATTACTTTAGAACTCTATTCAGATACGTGAATGGATAGGTAAAAAATAAGCAGAAAAATAAAGTTGTTGCCCAAGGTTTGTACGAAGTCTGCTTTTTCGCACGTAGAAAACTGAAGGAAAGGAAATGGAAAACCAACTTTATTACACTCTATCATGAATACAACAAGTCTTAATCGAAGGAAAGATATACATGCACCGCAGGACTGAACTTTAAATTTTGAGTTTGTCCAGGCAAATGTATAGAGTTGATAGTAACACTAAATCATTACCTTATTAGCGAAAGTTTTCTGAGTTAAGATAGATCGTTTCAAGCTGATAGCAAAGATTCACTTGTGCTCGCCTCTTATAGCTAATTACTACCAACGAAGAAATTGTGAGGTGTGACATTTTATAAAGGACACGCTGGTTAAAGCGTGTTTTTTTTTTTTTTTTCCGGTTCGATGGAAATCATGGAGAAAAAAAATGCAAGGAAGATCCTAGAATAGGAATGAAAAAAGAGCATTGAATTGACAAACTCATTTTGTCTATTTTTAAAATTCGATAACGGTAATTACGGGTTTTGAATTTTTTCTAACAAACAAACAACAAACCGAGTGAGGTTTTTGCTTTGTCATATTGCAAAACAAAAATGTTGCAGATGTCTTTTTACGTTTTCCTCAAAATGCAAATGTAAACCTAAATTTAAACTTTTATTTTGATTTTTTTACTTTTGATATTTTTTATTTGGCTTGATCTTTTGTATTTTTAGTTTTCCAAGGGTAAAAATGCCTCAAGACCTGTAAAAATCTCACCAACAAAATAATAGTTTTACTTCATGATAGAGAGGAAAGGGTTTTTATCAGCGCTATAAAATAGGCATTTTACAGATGTCTCTTTGCTTGCCACTTAGAGGAATATCATACCTAAGGCAAATAATGTCGGAAAATTTAAAAGGCAATTCTTTTTTGTTTGTTCCGAACTTACGCGACATACATAGTTTGCCCACGCATTGTGAACAATAAAAGCCGCTGAGGAAGTCTTTTTAAGATAACGATAGGAAAGAAGGGTTTAAGTGACAGTGAAAAGGAACAGTCATTTAAAATGTGTTCCGGCTAAAGTGAATGTTAAGTGCCTTTCGATTTCACTGGAAAAGGCCTAAAGAAATACCAGACTTCTAGGGGTCTTCGTGTTCAGTTATTTATTTCTTCTTGTGTATTGTTAGCAGAAAGGGAAGAATTGCAAACAATTGCCAGTTTTTAAAACAATCGTTTCCCCTCTTTGTTCATCTGATTGAGAAACGATACACCAGCTAAATCCACTGAGAACATTTTTTGACACTTCCACGACACGATTAACAGCTGTACAAACATTTTTGGAATAGTAAATGCTATTGAGAGTTCGTTATGTCAATCTTTTTAAAAGGGTAAAGCTTAGCAGGTGTCGATAAGACAAACATTTCTTACTGCAATTTGCCGGGAAAGTCGACCACTGTTCATTGGACTGCGCTGCAAAAAAGACGACAACAAATATAACACGAAGTGGAATGCAGCAAACATTTGTAGAACTGGTTTGTTCCCCATATTCGCTCCGTGGATTACAACAGCAAGCAATATATTTGTCAGCAGTCAATATTTTCTCCTCCATCAGAGCATTTCTTGGGAATTCTCCTATTCTTGTTACCCTTGATAAGGAATCTCCCTCCATCCGCCGTCCAAACTCATGTCAAGTTGTCTGGCAACAACTGATCTGTTGGTTGGTCTTGTTAGTGTCGTAAATGGTGTTTTGGAGAAATTAATTTCAGTGCCATGCATGCAAGGACATTTTAGAATACAAAGGTAGAATAATTTCAAATTAACAATAATTTTAGGTGATTCTCTATCCGTGTTAAAGAATCATCTGTTACTACGAACTGAAATTGATAGTGATGATCTAAGCCTGTTATCCTCTGGAGCTCCCTGTGGTAAAATTGCTATATCTTTTGACTAAATAGGCAGTTTGCATTTCATTTTGAATAGATAAACCCTGCTGCGAAATCAGCGAAATTTTCTGCGCAAATGTTATCACAGACAGTGAGCCAGTTAAAGTCATCGTGGCTAGGTTTGTAATGTCATGAAAAAAAGTATCTCTCGTTACTCACAGTTACAAATACCGTGCATAAAAACGAAATAGCCGTTTGCTGAGTTGCAAAATGATGAACATTTGCTGGTATTTATACTGATTGTCTCTCGAGCTCCCTTTAAAGAAACACGACTCTCCTGGATAACATTTCTGCACCTAATCAACTTTTCAAACGAAGGTCAATGTCAGTCTTTCTCTTTCAATACTTACATGTTTGCCTGAATCAAATTCATCTGAAAAGGGCAAATACATTCTGATAAACTTCCTGTTTTTACCTGTGTAACAGGCAATTAATTTGCCGAGAGAAATATTTAATTTCTGGCCTAGAGGGTGATTCTACCCTTTTCAAAAACAGAAAAGGACATTTCAGACGACCTACGGTCTTTAATTTGAAATCACTAATTATTTTATCAAAATGAAATAAATACTAACAGGTTAGAAAAATCAAGGGAATTTAGCTCAGTATAGCCAGAACAAAAGGCTACAGAATTGCTTCTCACTGAGAAATTGGGCCCTTTCATGGCTAATGATAATTGCAAGGAACAGCTGCTACAAAATTCGAGATGAGATGATGTTTTTTTTCCACAAAATATAGAGTTTGAGCTCGATTTCAAAACAGAAAACTTTATTAAGCATGTCAGGTCATGTGAATCCTCTTACAAAATTAAGGTTTAAGTGATAACCACCGCGCGGGAGCTTTCTAAACGAAAGATCTCTCGTTGCAGTTATAGATAAATTGCAGGGAAAAGGAAGCGACCGTTTACCAAACTGCAGAAAGGTGACGACATAAACTGATCTAATATAACAGGCGGTGGAATAGAGACGGTCTGAGGTTGGATTCCTCTCGGGGACTCAAAGTTTTTTTCTATGTCCCACGCTCTTGACAAGACGAAAAACATCTCTCTATATTTCTTTACCGAGCTCAAAACTTACCATCTCTTTTATTCTGTTGACAAATTACAGATAACCTATAAGAAAAAAATTGCAACTTTTGCAGACTGATGGCGGCGACAAAGTCCACGGGGGATGGAACGCAGATGAGAACATTAGAAGATCTTGTATGCTCATCTTCTTTGGCGGGCGAATTGCAACAATACTCCTTACCTCTGTCAGCAGTCAACATTTTCTTTTCCCTGACAGCATTTCTTGGGAATTCACTGATCTTCATTGCACTTCACAAGATATCTTCCATTCATCCGCCATCCAAACTCTCGTATCGTTGTCTGGTAACAACTGATCTGTTGGTTGGTCTGGTAGGCCAGCCTCTCGTTGTCACTCTTTGGATGTCGGTTTTTCGTGAGCAGTGGAGATTTTGTCGATTCGCATGGGAGGCAGCCTTCGTTTCAGGGTATGGATTATCTTTAATGTCTTTGTTGACAATGGCAGCCATGAGCATGGACAGACTTCTCGCCCTGTTGTTGGGGCTGAGATACAAACAAACTGTAACTTTAAAGCGCACATATGTCATTGTCGTTACTCTTTGGATCATAACCGGTGTCGCTACTCTATGCCGCATGTTAGTGTTTCATATAGTGCAGTGGTTTGGTCGCATTATCATCTTATCTTGCCTATTAATCTCGATTGCTTCATATGCTAAGATTTTCCTCGCTCTTCGCCGTCATCAGGCTCAAATACAAGATCATGTTCAACAACAGCCGGGCCAACCAAATGCACTGAACATGGCGCAATACAGAAATGCAGTGTACAGTGCACTGTTGGTGCAGTTAGTATTACTTGCTTGTTACGTACCAGTTAGTGTAGTGGCAATTGTGATGGCTCACAGTCAAGCAAATTTATCACATTTAGTCGTCGCCCTGGGAATATCAGGCACCTTAGTTAACTTGAACTCGACGTTAAACCCGTTCCTATACTGCTGGAAGATTAGTGAAATGAGACAAGCACTGAAGCAGACAATCAGACAAGCACTTTGCTGTCTATGGACTTAGATCCCTCATGAGTGGCAATCGTGGCATAACTTTCAAAACTGACTTACAAAGTCACGGTTATTATAAGAGAATCAATTAAATCATTGCTGAAGCCGTTGTTGATATTCTTTACTTCTATATCATGAAAGAAAGTAAATCGAAACTCTGTAACCACACTCTGTAGCCGCACTTATCCTTACACCTTTACGACAACTTTTAGATTTTATTTCATCGTCTTGTCCTTCTAAGTAATATTTTATTGTCTTGTCTTTCTTAATAATATTTCTTAATAATATTTCTCATTAATATTTCATATGTTAGTATGAGGTAAAATTTTAAGGAGTAATTACAG
Source organism: Pocillopora damicornis (assembly GCF_964200805.1). Lineage (NCBI taxonomy): Eukaryota > Metazoa > Cnidaria > Anthozoa > Scleractinia > Pocilloporidae > Pocillopora > Pocillopora damicornis. The sequence goes on along the minus strand of NC_142680.1, from coordinate 20,027,321 downwards.
AGAGCTGATGGGTGTGTTTCTCTTGACGGTAAAACAATATCAATTTTTTGTTTTTTTCTGAATAAATGCGCATGTCATTGACGCCCTGTAAATTAATACTGTATGTTTAACGCCACAACATGAATACACATTTAATCTATTTCCCAGATAGACGAATATCTATATGTAAAAAGTGTAGATGCGAATGTCAACTGAAAATAAACCATTGATACAAATATCTAAGTACAAATATAACAACAACAACAATAACGACAAGGAACATGAAATAGAAACAAAATTACAATTTGTGGCGTAACCAGGTCCGGTAGTAAAACTCTTGAACAAAAGCAACACGGCGCTAGTAAAAACTAACGAAACGACTGACTTTGTTGAAACCAACTGGCAATAAGAATTATCTAACGAAAACAACGCTTATGCTGGCGAGAAATAAATCGCTATCGGCGTTACGTAATTCATACACAACCTCACTAAAATAGAAACAGAACATTACAATAGTGATTCAAGTGAAAGAAAAACAATATAAAATAATTTCGCAGTTACTTGACAAATGCAAATTGTATAGTTGCCACACGCCCTCTTGCCGCACGGGTCGGTTACAAAGCCTTTTATGAAATCGAATTTGTTTTTTTATTAGAAAATGTCCATAATGCTTGTAAATTTGAGATGTTAATAATTTACTTGTGAACCATTCGAAATTGTGTTTAAAGAAGAACATTGAAGATAGAGATCTATCAGAAGCTCTCGTTTTTCCAAAATTGAACGTAACACTCCATCCTCTTCGCGTAGCTGTAAATGAATTTTTACTTGAGAAGACAAAGTTTCAAATAGTCTTTCAAATATGTTATGAAATGATAATACTACCATAGATGTCTATACTTTTGACTCCTGATGCTAATTTGTATAAGTTATCACATGATTTCCAGTGCAATTTGGAATAAATAGGCACGAGTAAATTTTTTTAAAGACTAACAAAGCAATTTGTGGTCTTTGGAAAAAATTAATAAGTGCTTGTTTATTCCAAATTGCACGAGAAAAATTATGTGATTACGTGTTAATAATATACTTGGAAAAATACGAGATGACATACGACAGGTGCAAAAATAATTTATTCAAATCGTGCGTTCGGTCAAAACAACCGTGCACAATCAAAACAATAATATGGAATGATATCTTCACTCTTTAAGGCGCAAAAAAGTTCAAGGAATTGTTCAGTCTGTGTCCGAATCACTTTCAATACAATGGAATCGTCGTTTCTGAGGTTTAATCATGTTTATTTTTAATTTCGGTGTTGGATCGCTTGAGCAAAGTGTTAAGCTGGGTCGGTTCGTAATTTTTGATTTCCTTGGAAATTCCCTTCTCTAAACACCACTTTTTCCAAACCGACAACCAGAAAGCAGTGCTTTTTACGGTGTTTTCGTTGTTTGAGCTGTTTTTCAGCCGTGGTGGCGAAAGAAAACCAACTTAAAACGCCGGCCATTGTTTCGCTCGCAAATTTTCAAATATTCAAATTTTGTTCCGACATTCAAGGCTCACATTCGATTAGCTATCTGTGGGTTTCTTCGATTATTGACCAATCAGAATGTCTGATTTAGTACTTTAGCAACCAATCAGAACTGAGTAATTTTTCCATGTATATTATTAATTCCCAAATTGAACTTTACCAATTAGCATAGTTTTGGCGCACAATAGACTCCCGAATGAAATGTCACAAAACATGTTTAGCTGGTCTTGTTCCTTGCCTCTCTATGCGGCCACTCATTGGATGTCCTTTGTTCACGAACACTGCAGCCTTTGTCGATAAAGGCTGCGGACGCAGTCTATATGACAAGCTATGCATTATATGGAGTGTCTTTGATGACGATGGCCATAAGCGTGGACAGACCTCTCGCCCTGTTATTGGGCGGAGATGCAAACAAATTGTAACTTTGAAGTGATCGTATATCATTGTAGCTACTATTTGGGCTTTATTCAGTGTCGCTGCTTTATATTATTTCATACATACATAAATACATACATAGTTTAATCGCTCGTCCCCACTGAGCTTTTCAAAGTCAATGCTACATCACAAAATTAAAAAAAAAAGTAATACCTGACCTCACAAGTTCAAGGGAAAAAACCATATTTACTTTTCTTTGACATGAAAGACGCATCCTGATGAAATGTAAATAAGAAAGGCTGGTAGAGAAGTTTTATTTGAAAACTATCAAAGAAGCCACTAAGGTCTCAGTGATCGTCGCCCAGCGAATGTTGTTCAGACAAAATATTTCTTGCTGCAATCAAAGATAAACTATAACAAAAAAGAAACAAGTGACAGAATAACGTTGATATCAAATTTCACAAGAAGTGGAACACAGATGAAAACATTTGAAGAACTGATATGTTCCCCCTCTTTAGTGGGTGGGCTTCAACAAGAATCACTTTCTTTTGCAGCACTCAACATTCTCCTCGCCATCACAGCATTTGTTGGGAATTCACTCATCCTTATTGCCCTTCACAAGGACTCTTCCCTCCATCCGCCGTCCAAACTCTTGTATCGTTGTCTGGCAACAACTGATCTGTTGGTTGGTCTCCTTAGCCAGCCTCTCGCTGCTTCCAGCTGGATTTTTATTGCTCACGAACACTGGATTCCTTGTCGATGCGCAATTACCGCTACCTATATCATAAGCTACGCACTATGTGGAGTGTCTTTGTTGACAATGGCGGCCATAAGCGTGGACAGACTTCTCGCCCTGTTATTGGGGCTGAAATACAGACAAATTGTCACTTTGAAGCGCACATATATCATTGTAGTTACCTTTTGGGTTCTATCCAGTGTCGCTGCTTTATGTTACGCGTTAGATTATCGCATATTCATTTGGTATGGTATTACAATTATACCATTATGTCACGTTATCTCAATTGTGTCGTACACAAAAATTTTTTGCGTTCTTGGTCATCATCATACACGAATACAAGATCATGTTCAACAACAGCCGAGCCAGTCGAATGCAGTCAATACCACACAATACAAAAAGGCAGTGTTCAATGCACTGTGGGTTCAGTTGGCATTAGTTGTTTGTTATTTGCCGTATGATTTAGTGGAAATTGTGATCAGACAAAGCAAAACTTATTCATCACACCTAGTCATCATGTGGGGTACAGCAAGCATATTAGCTTTCTTTAACTCAACGTTAAATCCGTTCCTTTACTGCTGGAAAATCAGTGAAGTGAGACGAGCAGTAAAGCAAACGATCAGACAAGCATTTAGCTTTCCATAAAGTGAGATCTACCCCAAATTATGCTCGTATTAATACATTCCAAGCATAATCATTTAGTCATGATTAGTACTTTAGAACTACACTCAGATATGTGAATGGATAGGCAAAAATAGGAAGCACAATGAAATTGTTGCCCAAGGCTTCTTTGAAGTCTGCTTTTTCGCACGCAAAGAACTGAAGGAAAGGAAATGGAAAACCCAACCTTATCATACTCTATCATGAATACAACAAGTCTCAATCGAAGGAAAAATCTGCATGCACCGCAGGGTTGATCTTTCAGTTTTGAGATGCCGAGGCAAATGCACAAAGTTGATGGTAACACTTAATCATAACCTTATCAGCGAAAGTTTTTTCTGAGTTAGGATGGATCGTTTCTAGATGATAGTAAAGATTTACTAGTCCTTGCCTCTTACTGCTAATTACTACCAACGAAGAAATTGTGGATGTGAGATTTTATAAAGGAAATGCTGGTTAAAGCGTGTTTTTTTTCTGGTTCGATGTAAATGATGGAGAAAAAATAATGGGAAGTTTCTAGAATAGGAATGAAATAAGAGTATTGATCTGTAAAACTAATTTTGCCTATCTTAAAAAATTCGATCACGGTATTTACGGGTTTTAAATTTTTTTTCTAACAATATACCCCGAGTGAGGTTTTGCTCGGTCATACTGGAAAATAAAAATGTTGCAGATGTCTTTCAACGTTTTCCTCTTAATGCAAATGCAAACCTAAATTCAAATTTTTCTTTTTTATTTTTTATTGTATATTTTTAACTATTTACTTTTTTTTTTAACTCACTATTTTAACCTTCTCCTCAAACGATTTACGTCTTGGCTTGACTTTTTTCATTTTCAGTTTTCCAAGGGTGGAAAAGCCTCAAGACCTATAAATATTTAAGAGGAAATGGGTTTTAGCAGCGATATAAAATAAGCATTTTGTATATGTCTCTTTGCTTGTCACTTACAACAAAATCGTACCTAAGGCAAATAATGTCGAAAAATTTGAAGACACATCTTTTTGTTTGTTCCGAATTTACGCGACATACATGTAGTTTGCCTACGCATTGTAAACAGTTAACGCCACAGAGGAAGTCTTTTTGAGATAAAAATAGGATAGAGGGGTTTCAGTGATAGTAGCAGAAACAGGCATTCAAAATATGTTCCGGCTAAAGTGAAGGTTAAGTGGCTTTCGGTGTCACTGGGAAAGGCCAAAAGAAATGTCAGCCTTCTAAGGGTCTTCGTCTTCAGAGTTATTCATTTCCTCTTGTGTATTTTTGGAAAGGGAAGAATTGCAAACAATTGCCAGTTTTTGAAAGAATCATTTCCTTTTTTGTTTCGTTTTGAGAAACGATACACCAGCTAGATCCACTGAGAACATTTTTTAACACTTTAACGACACGATTAACAGCTGTATAAACATTGTTGGAATAGTAAATGCTACTGAGAGTTCGTTATGTCAATCTTTTTAGGTAAGTAAAGCTTAGCAAGCTTAGCTGATAGGACAAACATGTCTAGCTCAATTAAAGCCGGGAAAAGTAGACCACTGTTGATTAGACTGCGTTGCAAAATGAAGACGAAAACAAATATAACACGAAGGGGAACATAACAAACATTTGAAGAAATGGTCTTTTCCCAATATTTGTTCGGTGGATTACAACAGCAATCAATATATTTGTGAGCAGTCAACATTCTCCTCTCCATCACGGCATTTCTTTTCCTTTTATTTAAAATTGTCTCCTTACTTAATAATGTGTATATAAGGCACAGCCATGATCGCTAAAAAATTGTCGTATTGCTTAAAGTGAGGAATTTCGTGGCTGCATTTTTAAGGAGTAAACGCTAATTACAAGGATGATTTAAATCACTAAAGCAGGGCAACATCACGTACATCTTAGAAGAAAACTTGACATGTCTTGTGACCGAGCAGGCAGTTCGTAAGAGCGTTATAAAATAAGAGAACGCTTCTGAGGAAGATTTTTAAGTAGATGTTGCTTAGGGGGTGGATTACTGTTGGTCGGGCAGGTATTGTGGAAAAAATAAAAAATATCTCGTGAATAAAGTCAAATTAGCCTACAGGAAACGACCCTTTTTCATTGAACTGCCTGATGATTTAGAATATTTTGTAGCGTTAATAGCGTCTCTCATCAAAAAGAAATGCGATTTTCTTCCCTTAAGTTTCATACATGATAAAAACCTTTTCAGAAAATGGTAGGTATTAATTTTTTATTTTTTTTTTGGTACCCGATCATTTGCCTGAGTAATTTTTTTTTTCAAGGAGTAGAAAAAAGACACGTTAAAATGTTTTCGCAAAGATACGAATTATATGCATTTCCTTTACATTCTACCCCTCTGACACAGTGCGCTTACTGAGAAGCCTGGGAAAGAGTTTCTTCATCCAATACTCAAATAATGATAGCAATAGCACAAATGTCTACGTGTGTCCTTCATTCTAATTCAGCCTAAGATATCTTCAGTAGTTAGATTGAACAAATAAGCTTAGCAAACACGTGACCTTTAGTCAAGTAAAAAAGCCTCCTGTTTTTTCTGTGTAAAAGGAGATGATTTGCTGATGTGCTAACAAGGAAGTCATTTCATGTGAATGTTAACACGAAAGAAAGTTGTTTGCCAATCATTTACTGCCGGGGCATAAGTGAAACGACACAAGCAATAAAACAAACAATCAGCTAAGCACTTGAAGGACACACGTAGATCATACTTAGGACACACTTAGGTCCCTCTTGTGTGGCAATCGTGGTATAACTTTCAAAACTGACTTACGGTTGAGTCACAGTTGTTATTATTAGAGAATCGATTAAATCATGGCTGAAGCACATCCTTTTCGCTTAGCTGTAGATGAATTTTGCCCGAGAAGACAAAGTTTCTAATAGTCTTTCATATATGTTGTGAAATGATGGCTCGTCCCCACAGGGCTTTTCAGAGTCGATGTAATGTTTCATTACAAAATTAAAAAAAAAGAAAAGTAATAGCTGATCACCTCACAAGTTCAAGGAAAAATCAACATTTACTTTTCTTTGACATTAAAGATTATATCCTGGTGTAGTTTAATTAAGACAGGCTGGTAGAGAAGTTTTATTTAAAAATTATCAAAGAAGCCATTAAGGTCTCAGTGATCGTCGCTCCGCGAATGTTGTTCAGACAAAATATTTCTTGCTGCAATCAAAGATAAACTATAAGGAAAAAGAAACAACTGACAGAATAATGTCGACAACAAATTTTAGTACAGGTGGAACACAGACGATAACATTTCAAGAACTGTTATGTTCTCACTCTTTGGTGGGTGGGCTTCAACAAGAATCACTTTCTTTCGCAGCACTCAACATTCTCCTCTCCATCACAGCATTTGTTGGCAATTCTCTCATCCTTGTTGCCCTTCACAAAGACTCTTCCCTTCATCCGCCGTCCAAACTCTTGTATCGTTGTCTGGCAACAACTGATCTGTTGGTTGGTCTTATAAGCCAGCCCCTGTCTGCTTCAAGCTGGATGCTTAGTGCTCACGAACACTGGATTCCTTGTCGATACGCAAGTACCGCGACCTTTATCACAAGCCATGTATTATGTGGGGTGTCTTTGTTGACAATGACGGCCATAAGCGTGGACAGACTTCTCGCCCTGTTATTGGGGCTGAGATACAGACAAATTGTAACTTTGAAGCGCACATATATCGTTGTCGTTACCTTCTGGGTTCAATCCAGTGTGGCTGCTTTATGTTACGCGTTAGATTACCGTATAGCCAATTGGTATGGCCTTACAGTTGTACCATTATGCTACGCTATCTCAATTGTGTCGTACACGAAAATCTTTTGCGCTCTAAGTCATCATCATGCACAAATACAAGATCATGTTCACCCAAATGCAATGAATACCACACAATACAAAAAGGCAGTGTACAATGCATTGTGGGTTCAGTTGGCATTAGTTGTTTGTTATTTGCCGTATGGTTTCGTGGAATTTATGATCAGACAAAGCAAAACTTATTCATCGCACCTAGTCATCATAGGGGGTGTGGCAGGCACATCAACTTTATTTAACTCAACGTTAAATCCGTTTCTGTACTGCTGGAAAATAAGTGAAGTGAGACAAGCAGTAAAGCAAACGATCAGAGAAGCATTTAGCTGTCAATAAGAATAGTTATTCAGTCACGATTATTACTTTTTTCAGATATGTGAGTAGATGAGAGATAAACAGGACAGTAAATTGTTGCCCAAGGCTTTTACGAAGTCTGCTTTTTCGCACGAAGACGACTGAAGGGAAGGAAATGGAAAAACCAACCCAATCACATTCTATCATGAATACAACAAGTCTTAATTCAATGAAAGTTCCACTTCAGATTTTGAGTCTGCCGAAGCAAATGCACAGAGTTGATAGCAACACTTTAGAATTACCTTATCAGCGAAAGTTTCTCTGAGTTCACTTCGTTTCCATCTGAGATGGATCGTTTCTAGCTGATAGTAAAGAATTACTTGTCCTTCCCTCTTATTGCTAATTAGTACCAACGAAGAAATTGTGAGATGTGAGATTTTATAAAGGACACGCTGGTTTAAAGCGTGTTTTTTCATTACCTGTCATTTTTTTTTTTCATAGGAGTATTGATTTGAGAAAACTCATTTTTCCTTCAAAATTCGATCACGGTATCTACGGTTTTTGAATTTCTTTCTAACAATTTACCCCGAGTGAGGTTTTGCTTAGTCATATTGAAAAATAATCTTGCAGATGTCTTTCAACGTTTTCCTTCAAATGCAAATGCAGACCTAAATTTAAGTTTTTTTACTATTATTATTTTGTATTGTATAATTCTATTTATTTACCTCTTTTTCTTATGTATTTATAGATTACCACTATTTCAACTTTCTCTTCAAACGATTAACGTCTTGGCTTAATCTTTTTATTTTCAGTTTTCTAAGGGTAGAATGCCTCAAGACCTATAAAGATCTCACAAAAAAAAACAAACCTTTTATTTTAGGATAGAGAAGAAAGGATATTTTTAGCAGCGCTATGAAATAAGCCTTTTGCAGATGTCTCTTTGCTTGGCACTTACATACAAAATCATATAAATAATGTTGAAAAATTCAAAGACACGTCTTTTTGTTTGTTCCGAATTTACGCGATATACATGTAGTTTGCCCACGCATTGTAAATGGTAAACGCCAATTAGGAAGTGTTTTTGAGATAAGAATAGGAAGGATGGATTTCAGTGACAGTAACAGAAACAGCCATTCAAAATATGTTCCGGCCAAAGTGAACGTTAAGTGGCTTTCGGTGTCACTGGAAAAGGCCAAAAGAAATGTTAGCCTTCTAGGGGTCTTCGTCTCCAGAGTTATTAATTTATTCTTGTGTATTGTTGGTAGAAAGGGAAGAATTGTAAACACCTGCCACTTTTTAAAACAATCGTTTTCCCTTTTGGTTTGTCTGATTGAGAAACGATACATCAGCTAAATCCACTAAGAATATTTTTTGACACTTCCACGACATGATTAGCAGTTGTACAAACATTGTTGGAATAGTAAATGCTACTGAGAGTTCGTTATGTCAATCTTTTTAGGTAAGTAAAGCTTAGCAGGTGCTGATAAGACAGACATTTCTTGCTGCAATTAAAGCCGGGAAAAGTGGACCACTGTTCATTAGACTGCGTTGCAAAATGAAGACGAAAACAAATAGAACACGAGGTGGAACGCAGCAAACATTTGAAGAAATGGTCTTTTCCCAATATTTGTTCAGTGGATTACAACCACAATCAATATATTTGTAAGCAGTCAACATTCTCCTCTCCATCACGGCATTTCTTTTTCTTTTTACTTGCAAATTGTCTCCTTACTTAATAAAGTGTATCTAAAGAACAGCCATGATCGCTAAAAAGAATTGTCATATTTGTCCCCTAAAAGGGATTTCGTGGCTGCATTTTTTAAAGAGTAAACGCTAATGACAAGGATGATTTAATTCACTGAAGCAGGGCAACATCACGTACATCTCAGAAGAAAACTTGACATAACTTGTCACAGAGCAGGAAATTTGTTAGAGCGTTATAAAATAAGAGAACGACTCTGAGAAATACTTTTAGGGAGATCTTGTTGAGAAGGTCAATTACTCTTGGTCGGCCAGGTATTGTGGAAACAATAAAAAATCTCTCGTAACATAAAATCAAATCAGCCTGCGGGAAACGACCCTTTTTCATTGAACTGCTTGATGATGGAGAATATTTCGTAGCGTTGATAATGTCTCTTGTCAAAAAGAAATCGATTTTCTTCTCTAAAATTTCATACATAGTAACTTTTTCAGAAAATGTTAAGTATCGATTTTTTTTATTTTAATATCCCATCATTCGCCATTTGTCATTTGTTTTTTTAAGGAGTAGAAAAAAGACGCGGTAAAATGTTTTCGCAAAGAAACGAATTTTATGCATTTTCTTTACATTCTACCCCTCTGAGATGGTGCTCTTACGAAGAAGCCTGGAAAAGAGTTTCTTCATCCATTACTGAAATGATGATAGAAATGGCACATATGTCTACGCATGTCCTTCATTCTGATTCAGCCTAAGATGTCTTCAGTAGCTATATTAAACAAATAAGCTTAGAAAACACGTGACGTTTTGTCAAGTAAAAAACCCTCCCGTTTTTTTTCTGTGTAAAAGGAGATGTTTTGATGATATGCTACCAAGGAAGTCATTTCATGTGAATGTTAACACAAGAGAAAGTTGTTTCCCAATCGTTTACTGCCGGGAGATAAGTGAAACGACACAAGCAATGAAACAAGCAATCAGCTAAGCACTTTGCTGTCCATGAATTAGAATGAAGGACATACGTAGATCATACTTAGGAAATACGTAGATCCCTCTTGTGTGGCAATCGTGGCATAACTTTCAAAACTGACTTACGGTTGAGTCACGGTTATTATTAGATAATCAATTAAATCATTTCTGAAGCCGTTGTTGATATTCTTTACTTCCATAACATGAAAGAAAGTAAATCGAAACTCTGTTACCACACTCTGTAGCGGCAATTATCCTTACACTTTTACGACAACACATAATCGAAACGATTTTACTTTATTGTCTTGTCTTTCTTATTAATATCTAAGTAAGGGATAAAATTTCAAAGAGTAAAGACAGAGAACTGTTGGGTGGATCTGTTTCTTGATTGTAAGATAATATTAAATTTTTCTGAAAAAGTGCGTAGTTCATTAATTACGCCCTATTGCCGTGCGAGTCGGTTACAAGGCCTGCTGTACAAACTAATTTGCTTTGTTATTAGAAAGTGTCCATAATGCTCATGAATTTAGGAGAAGTTTGTACTACTTGTAAACGATTCGAAAGTCTGTGTAAAGAAGAAAATTGACAAAAGAGATCTATCAAAACCTCTCGTTCTTCCAAAATTGAAAGTGACACCCCATCCTCTTCGCTTAGCTGTAGGTGAATTTCACCTAAGAAGACAAAGTTTCTAATAGTCTTTCAAATATGTTGTGAAATGATGGCTCGTCTCCACGGGGCTATTCAGAGTCTAATGTACAAGATTTAAAAAAAGAGTAATACCTGTTCACCACACAAGTACACTGAGGAAAAAAAACAACACTTACTTTTCTTTGACATAAAAGATATATCCTGATGCAATTTAAGTAAGAAAGGCTGGTAGAGAGGTTTTATTTTTATTTTTCAAAAATTATCAAAGAAGCCATTAAAGTCTCAGTGATCGTCGCGCGGCGAATGTTGTCCAGACAAAACATTTCTTGCTGCAAACAAAGATAAACTGTAAGAAAAAGAAAACAAGTAACAAAATAATGTCGACAACAAATTTCAGTACAGGTGGAACACAGACGAAAACATTTGAAGAACTCCTATGTTCTCCCTCCTTGGTGAGTAGACTTCAACAAGAATCACTTTCTTTCGCAGCACTCATCATTCTCCTCTCATCCTTGTTGCCCTTAACAAGGAATCTTCCCTTCATCCGCCGTCCAAACTCTTCTATCGTTGTCTGGCAACAACTGATCTGTTGGTTTCTCTCGTTTCTAGCTGATAGCAAACATTTTCTTGTCCTTGCCTCTTACTGCTAATTACTACCAACGAAGAAATTGTGAGATGTAAGATTTTATAAAGCACACGCTGGTTTAAAGCGTTTTTTTCAGTTATTACCTGTCATTTTCTATGTTGTCACATCTAATTCTGGTTCGACGGAAATCATGGAGAAAAATGAAATAGGAGTATTGATTTGAAAAAACTTATTTTGCCTTCCAAATTCGATCACGGTATTTACGGTTTTGAGAGGAAAGGGTTTTTAGCAGCGCTATAAAATAAGCATTTTGTAGATGTCTCTTTGCTTGTCACTTACAGCAAAATCATACCTAAGGCAAATAAGGTCGAAAAATTTAAAGACACATTTTTTTGTTTGTTCCGAATTTACGCGACATACATGTAGTTTGCCCACGCATTGTAAACGGTAAACGCCATTGAGGAAGTCTTTTTGAGAGAAGAATAGGAAAGAGGGCTTTAAGTGATAGTGAACAGGAAGAGGTACTCAAAATATGTTCCGGCTAAAGTGAACGTTAATTGGCTTTCGATGTCAGTGGAAAAGGCCTAAAGAAACGTCAGCCTTCTAGGGGTCTTCGTCTTCAGAGTTATTCATTTCCTCTTGTGTATTGCAGGTAGAAAGGGAAGAATTGCAAACAATTGCCAGTTTTTAAAACAATCGTTTCCTCTTTTGGTTCGTATTGAGAAAACGATACACCAGCTAAATCCACTGAGAACATGTTTTGACACTTCTATGACACAATTAAGAGCTCTACAATCATTGTTGGAATAGTAATTTCTGCTGGGAGTTCGTTATGTCAATCTTTTTCGGGAAGTAAAGCTTAGCAAGTGCTGATAAGACAAACATGTCTTGCTGCGATTAACACCGGGGAAAGTAAATCACTGTTGATTAGACTGCGTTGCAAAATGAAGACGAAAACAAATATAACACGAGGTGGAACGCAGCAAATATTTGAAGAAATGGTCTTTTCCCAATATTTGTTTGGTGGATTACAACCACAATCAATATATTTGTAAGCAGTCAACATTCTCCTCTCCATCGCATCATTTCTTGTGCTTTTTACTTACAAATTGTCTCCTTTTTTTAATAATGTGAATGTAAGGCACAGCCATGATCGCTAAAAAAGTTGTCATATTTTTGAAAGGGATTTCGTGGCTGCATTTTTAAGGAGTAAACGCTAGTGACAAGGATGATTTAATTCACCAAAGCCGGGAAACATCACGTACACCTCAGAAGAAAACTTGACATGTCTTGTCACAGAGCAGGCAGTTCGTAAGAGCGTTATAAAATTAGAGAACACTACTGAGAAATACTTTTAAGGAGATCTTGTTAAGAAGGTGAATTACTCTTAGCCGAGTCGGTATTGTGGAAACAATAAAAAATCTCTCGTAACATAAAATCAAATTAACCTGCAAGAAATGACCCTTTTTCATTGAACTGCCTGATGATGGAGAATATTTTGTACCGTTAACAATGTCTCTTGTCAAAAAGAAATGCGATTTTCTTCTCTAAAATTTCATACATAGTAACTTTTTTAGAAAATGGTAAGTATCGATTCCTTTTTTAATATCCCATCATTTGCCTAAGAAATTTGTTTTTTCAAGGGGTAGAAAAAAGAAACGGTAAAATTTTTTCGCAAAGAAACGAATTTCATGCATTTTCTTTACATTCTACCCCTCTGAGATGGTGCTCTTACGAAGAAGCCTGGGAAAGAGTTTCTTCATCCAATACTGAAATAATGATAGAAATGGCACATATGTCTACGTATGTCCTTGATTCTTATTCAGCCTAAGATATCTTCAGTAGCTACATTAAACAAATGCACTTAGCAAACACGTGACCTTTTGTCAAGTAAAAAATCCTCCCGTTTTTTCTGTGTAAAAGGAGATGTTTTGATGATATGCTACCAAGGAAGTCATTTCATGTGAATGTTAACACGAGAGAAAGTCGTTTCCCAATCGTTTACTGCCGGGAAATAAGTGAAACGACACAAGCAATAAAACAAGCAATCAGCTAAGCACTTTGCTGTCCATGAATTAGAATGAAGGACATACGTAGATCATACTTAGGAAATACGTAGATCCCTCTTGTGTGGCAATCGTGGCATAACTTTCAAAACTGACTTACGGTTGAGTCACGGTTATTATTAGATAATCAATTAAATCATTTCTGAAGCCTTTGTTGATATTCTTTACTTCCATATCATGAAAGAAAGTAAATCGAAACTCTGTTACCACACTCTGTAGCGGCAATTATCCTTACACTTTTACGACAACACATAATCGAAACGATTTTACTTTATTGTCTTGTCTTTCTTATTAATATCTAAGTATGGGATAAAATTTCAAGGAGTAAAGACAGAGAACTGTTGGGTGGATCTGTTTCTTGATTGTAAGATAATATTAAATTTTTCTGAAAAAGTGCGTAGTTCATTAATTACGCCCTATTGCCGTGCGAGTCGGTTACAAGGCCTGCTGTACAAACTAATTTGCTTTGTTATTAGAAAGTGTCCATAATGCTCATGAATTTAGGAGAAGTTTGTACTACTTGTAAACGATTCGAAAGTCTGTGTAAAGAAGAAAATTGACAAAAGAGATCTATCAAAACCTCTCGTTCTTCCAAAATTGAAAGTGACACCCCATCCTCTTCGCTTAGCTGTAGGTGAATTTCACCTAAGAAGACAAAGTTTCTAATAGTCTTTCAAATATGTTGTGAAATGATGGCTCGTCTCCACGGGGCTATTCAGAGTCTAATGTACAAGATTTAAAAAAAGAGTAATACCTGTTCACCACACAAGTACACTGAGGAAAAAAAACAACATTTACTTTTCTTTGACATAAAAGATATATCCTGATGCAATTTAAGTAAGAAAGGCTGGTAGAGAGGTTTTATTTTTATTTTTCAAAAATTATCAAAGAAGCCATTAAGATCTCAGTGATCGTCGCGCGGCGAATGTTGTCCAGACAAAACATTTCTTGCTGCAATCAAAGATAAACTGTAAGAAAAAGGAAACAAGTAACAAAATAATGTCGACAACAAATTTCAGTACATGTGGAACACAGACGAAAACATTTGAAGAACTCCTATGTTCTCCCTCTTTGGTGAGTAGACTTCAACAAGAATCACTTTCTTTCGCAGCAGTCAACATTCTCCTCTCCATCTCATCATTCTTCTCTCATCCTTGTTGCCCTTAACAAGGAATCTTCCCTTCATCCGCCGTCCAAACTCTTCTATCGTTGTCTGGCAACAACTGATCTGTTGGTTTCTCTCGTTTCTAGCTGATAGCAAACATTTTCTTGTCCTTGCCTCTTACTGCTAATTACTACCAACGAAGAAATTGTGAGATGTAAGATTTTATAAAGCACACGCTGGTTTAAAGCGTTTTTTTCAGTTATTACCTGTCATTTTCTTTGTTGTCACATCTAATTCTGGTTCGACGGAAATCATGGAGAAAAATGAAATAGGAGTATTGATTTGAAAAAACTTATTTTGCCTTCCAAATTCGATCACGGTATTTACGGTTTTGAGAGGAAAGGGTTTTTAGCAGCGCTATAAAATAAGCATTTTGTAGATGTCTCTTTGCTTGTCACTTACAGCAAAATCATACCTAAGGTAAATAAGGTCGAAAAATTTAAAGACACATTTTTTTTGTTTGTTCCGAATTTACGCGACATACATGTACTTTGCCCACGCATTGTAAACGGTAAACGCCAATGAGGAAGTCTTTTTGAGAGAAGAATAGGAAAGAAGGCTTTAATTAAGTGATAGTGAACGGGAAGAGGTATTCAAAATATGTTCCGGCTAAAGTGAACGTTAATTGGCTTTCGATGTCAGTGGAAAGGGCCTAAAGAAACGTCAGCCTTCTAGGGGTCTTCGTCTTCAGAGTTATTCATTTCTTCTTGTGTATTGTAGGTAGAAAGGGAAGAATTGCCAACAATTGCCAGTTTTTAAAACAATCGTTTCCTCTTTTGGTTCGTATTGAGAAAACGATATACCAGCCAAATCCACTGAGAACATGTTTTGACACTTCTAAGACACAATTAAGAGCTCTACAATCATTGTTGGAATAGTAATTTCTGCTGGGAGTTCGTTATGTCAATCTTTTTCGGGAAGTAAAGCTTACCAAGTGCTAATAGGACAAACATGTCTTGCTGCAATTCAAACCGAGAAAAGTAGATCACTGTTGATTAGACTGCGTTGCAAAATGAAGACGAAAACAAATATAACACGAGGTGGAACGCAGCAAATATTTGAAGAAATGGTCTTTCCCCAATATTTGTTCGGTGGATTACAAACACAATCAATATATTTGTGAGCAGTCAACATTCTCCTCTCCATCGCATCATTTCTTGTGCTTTTTACTTACAAATTGTCTCCTTTTTTTAATAATGTGAATGTAAGGCACAGCAATGATCGCTAAAAAAATTGTCACATTTTTCACCTTAAAGGGATTTCGTGGCTGCATTTTTAAGGAGTAAACGCTAGTGACAAGGATGATTTAATTCACCAAAGCCGGGAAACATCACGTACACCTCAGAAGAAAACTTGACATGTCTTGTCACAGAGCAGGCAGTTCGTAAGAGCGCTATAAAATTAGAGAACGCTTCCGAGAAATACTTTTAAGGAGATCTTGTTAAGAAGGTGAATTACTCTTGGCCGAGTAGGTATTGTGGAAACAGTAAAAAATCTCTCGTAACATAAAATCAAATTACCCTGCAAGAAATGACCCTTTTTCATTGAACTGCCTGATGATGGAGAATATTTTGTAGCGTTAACAATGTCTCTTGTCAAAAAGAAATGCGATTTTCTTCTCTAAAATTTCATACATAGTAACTTTTTTAGAAAAATGGTAAGTATCGATTCTTTTTTTAATATCCCATCATTTGCCTAAGAAATTTGTTTTTTCAAAGAGTAGAAAAAAGAAACGGTAAAATGTTTTCGCAAAGAAACGAATTTTATGCATTTTCTTTACATTCTACCCCTCTGAGATAGTGCTCTTACGAAGAAGCCTGGGAAAGAGTTTCTTCATCCAATACTGAAATGATGATAGAAATGGCACATATGTCTACGTATGTCCTTAATTCTTATTCAGCCTAAGATATCTTCAGTAGCTACATTAAACAAATGCGCTTGGCAAACACGTGACCTTTTGTCAAGTAAAAAATCCTCCCTTTTTTTTCTGTGATAAAGGAGATGTTTTGATGATGAGCTACCAAGGAAGTCATTTCATGTGAATGTTAACACGAAAGAAAGTTGTTTCCCAATCGTTTACTGCCGGGAGATAAGTGGAACGACACAAGCAATAAAACAAGCAATCAGCTAAGCACTTTGCTGTCCATGAATTAAAATGAAGGACACACGTAGATCATACTAAGGACATACGTAGATCCCTCTTGTGTGGCAATCGTGGCATAACTTTCAAAACTGACTTACGGTTGAGTCACGGTTATTATTAGAGAATCAATTAAATCATTGCTGAGGCCATTGTTGATATTCTTTACTTCCATATCATGAAAGAAAGTTAATCGAAACTCTGTAGCGGCCCTTATCCTTACACTTTTGCGACAACGCATAATCGAAACGACCTTATTTTATTCTTGTCTTTCATAGTAATATGTAAGTATGGGCTAAAACTTTAAGGAGTAATGACGGTTGAACTGTTGAAAGTATCTGTTTCTTGATGGTAGAGTGGTAGAATAATATCAAGTCTTTGTTTTTCTAAAAAAATTGCACAAATCATTAATTACGCCATATTGCCGTGTGACTCGGTCACAAGGCCTGCTGTACAAACGAATTTGTTTTGTCATGAGAAAGTGTCCATAATGCTCATGAATTTAGGAGATGTTTATGCTACTTGCAAACGATTCGAAAGTCTGTGTAAAGAAGAAAATTGGCAAAAGACATCTATCAAAAGCTCTCTTTCTTCCAAAATTGAGAGTAACACCCCATCCTCTTCGTTTAGCTGTAAATGAATTTTTACCTGAAAAGACAAAGTTTCTAATAGTCTTTCAAATATGTTGTGAAAAAATAATATTGTGTTGTGAAATGATGGCTCGTTCCCGCGGGGCTTTTCAGAGTATAATTTTTTGTTACAAAATTTAAAAAAATAAATAATACCTGATCACCTCCACGGCTTCAAGGAAAAAAAACATTTACTTTTCTTTGACATAAAAGACATATCCTGATGCAATGTAAATAAGACAGGCTTGTAGAGAAGTTTTATTTGAAATTATCAAACAAGTCATTAAGGTCTCAGTGATCGTTGCTCCGCGAATGTTGTTCAGAAAAAAACATTTCTTGCTGCAATCAAAGATAAACTGTAAGAAAAAGGAAACAAGTGACAGAATAATGTCGACAGCAAATTTTAGTACAGGTAGAACACAGACAAAAACATTTGAAGAACTCCTATGTTCTCCCTCTTTGGTGAGTAGACTTCAACAAGAATCACTTTCTTTCGCAGCACTCAACATTCTCCTCTCCATCACAGCAATTATTGGGAATTCTCTCATCCTTATTGCCCTTCACAAGGAATCTTCCCTTCATCCGCCGTCCAAACTCTTCTATCGTTGTCTGGCAACAACTGATCTGTTGGTTGGCCTCATTAGCCAGCCTCTCGCTGTTTCCAGCTGGATATTTAGTGCTCGTGAACACTGGATTCCTTGTCGATACACAAGTACCGCGACCTTTATCGTAAGCCACGTATTATGTGGGGTGTCTTTGTTGACAATGACGGCCATAAGCGTGGACAGACTTCTCGCCCTGTTATTGGGGCTGAGATACAGACATATTGTAACTTTGAAGCGCACATATATCGTTGTAGTTACCTTTTGGGTTCTATCCAGTGTCGCTGCTTTATGTTACAAGTTAGATCACCGTATAACAACTTGGTATGGCCTTACAGTTGTACCATTATGCTACGTTATCTCAATTGTGTCGTTCACGAAAATTTTTTGCGCTCTAAGTCATCATCACGCACAAATACAAGATCATGTTCAACAGCCGAACCAACCAAATGCAGTGAATACCACAAAATACAAAAAGGCAGTGTACAATGCACTGTGGGTTCAGTTGGCATTAGTTGTTTGTTATTTGCCGTATGGTTTACTGGAAATTGTAATCAGACAAAGCAAAACTTATTCATGGTACCTAGTCATCATGAGGGGTGTAGCAGGCACATCAACTTTCTTAAACTCAACGTTAAATCCGTTTCTGTACTGCTGGAAAATAAGTGAAGTGAGACAAGCAGTAAAGCAAACGATCAGACAAGGATTTAGCTGTTCATAAAGTTAGATCTTCTTCAAATTATGCTCGTATTTATGCATTCTAAGCATATTTATTGATTCACGATTATTACTTTAGAACTCTATTCAGATATGTGAATATATGAGAGATAAATAGCAAACTGAATTGTTGTCTGAGGCTTCTACGAAGTCTGCTTTTTCGCACGAAGACGACTGAAGGGAAGGAAATGGAAAAACCAACCTTATCACACTCTATCATGAATACAACAAGTCTTAATTGAATGAAAGATATACATGCACCGCAGGGTTCCACTTTAGATTTTGAGTCTGCCGAAGCAAATGCACAGAGTTGATAGCAACACTCAAGCATTACCTTATCAGCGAAAGTTTCTCTGAGTTGACTTCGTTTCCATCTGAGATGGATCGTTTCTAGCTGATAGCAAAGATTTAATTGTCCTTGCCTCTTATTGCTAATTACTACCAACGAGGAAATTGTGAGGTGTGAGATTTTATAAAGCACACGCTGGTTTAAAGCGCGTTTTTTCATTACCTGTCATTTCTTTTTTGTCGCATCTGCTTCTGGTTCGATTAAAATCATAGAGAAAAAATACTGGGGAAGTTTCTAGAATAGGGATGAAATAGGAGTATTGATTTAAAAAAACTTATTTTGCCTTCAAAATTCGATCACGGTATTTACAGTTTTTGAGAAAGAAAGGGTTTTTAGCAGCGCTATAAAATAAGCATTTTTAACCTTCTCCTCAAACGATTTACGTCTTGGCTTGATTTTTTTCATTTTCAGTTTTCCAAGGGTAGAAAAGCCTCAAGACCTATAAATATTTAAGAGGAAATGGGTTTTAGCATAAAATAAGCATTTTGTATATGTCTCTTTGCTTGTCACTTACAGCAAAATCATACCTAAGGCAAATAAGGTCGAAAAATTTAAAGACAAATCCTTTTGTTTGTTTCGAATTTACGCGACATACATGTAGTTTGCCCACGCATTGTAAACGGTTATCGCCATTGAGGAAGTCTTTTTGAGATAAGAATAGGAAAGAAGGTTTTAAGTGATAGTGAACAGGATCAGGCATTCAAAATTTCTTCCGGCTAAAATGAACGCTAAGTGGCTTTCGGCGTGACTGGAAAACGCCTGAAGAAACATCAGCCTTCTAGGGGTATTCCTCTTCAGTTATTTATTTTTTTCTTGTGTATTGTTGACAGCTAGATCCCCTAAGAGCATTTTTTGACACTTTAACGACATGATTAACAGCTGTACAAACATTGTTGGAATAGTAAATGCTGCTGGGAGTTCGTTATGTCAATCTTTTTAGGTAAGTAAAGCTCAGCAGGTGATGACAAGACAAACATAACTTGCTGCAATTAAAGCCGAGAAAAGTGGACCACTGTTCATTAGACTGCGTCGCAAAATAAAGACAACAACAATTATAAACCGAAGTGGATTGCAGAAAACCGTTTGAACTGGTCTGTTCCCCAAATTCGTTCTGTGGATTACAACAGCAATCAATACAAAGATACAAAGAGATTGTAACTTTGAAGCGCATTTATATCCTTGAAGCTACCGTTTGGATTGATGTCTTGATGCCTCTTTAACCAAAATTTTTGATCAGCGTATAACCGCTTTTTATGGCGCGGGCTAGACATGGATACCACTTTCATTGCTCATTTCACTCGCCTCGTTCACAAAGATTTTTCGCACTCTCAGACATCTTCAGGCACAAGTACAAGATCATATTCAACAACAGCTGAGCCAACCAAATGCACTGAACATGGCGCGATACGGAAAAGCAGTGCACAGTGGGTACAGTCAGTTTTAGTTGTTTGTTATACACCACACTATATTGTGGAAATCGAAGTCACTTATAGTAAAACATATTCATCACACCTAGTCGTCACACGCGCAATGGTAAATATCTTAGTTTACTTTAACTCGACGTTAAACCCATTTTTTTTACTGCTGGAAGTTTAGTGAACTGAGACAAGCAATAAAGCAGACAATCAGACAAGCACTTTGGTGTCCATGGAGTTAGACCATCGTCGAGTTATACATAATCGTATAAGTACTTTTAGTGCAAAGCTGACCGATGGAGAACGCTTGTCAATTAAAGTATTCCTCCAGGTCTGTCGATATTACTTTTTGCTAGTCACGTAAATCAAATAAATGGATGGCAATAGAGACACCAACCAAAGCTTTTAAAAAATATTTTTCATGCTACAAAACTTTATTTTGAAAGCATCAGTTATTAATCCAGGGAAAGATATACGTGCACAAGAGAATATATAATCTTCTATAATCTCTTGACTTAAATTATACTCCATGAATGTTATTATAAGAAAGCGAAAGAAATAAAATTGACCATCAAAGTTTTTATTAAAGACTGGGTGGGATGCGGTTTCAGATGGTTGCTGCTCCAGTGCTGATCGATCGTTCATTGGTATCAAACTGATTTTTCTCCTCTTTTCGCGACAAGACGTTAGCAGAGAAAAATTTTATAACAGAGGTATACCAGGCTAACTTTGGCTCATAAATTTTCAAGGACAGTTTTCTTAAAAAAAACTTTTTGGCGAAAGGAGGAGAACAAATAGAGAATGTAAAAGAAACAGCAAAAAATTGTTTAAACACGTAGTTTCTTGCGTTTCTTTTGTTTCATTATTCGTCTTGTGGGAGACGAAACTGAGGTAAAAGAGCCACAAAATGTTACTTATTAGACTATTAAATTCAAATTTTTAAAATAAGTCGGCATTGGTGGCCTTACATCAATTTTGAATCGTTATATGCATTCGAATTGCTGGACTGTTTGTCATTGATGTTACATCCTTAGCTCAAACCTTCTTTATTTTCAGCTTGCTGAGGCTGATAATGATTCAAGGGTCAACATTACACAAATGATATGGACATTCGATTGACAGCTTATCAATGAAACTAAAACTACTTCTCTGTATTAAAGAACTGGAGGAGTTGTTGGTTTGTCTATCAGCAATTTTCCCGTCCAAAAATAAAACAACGAATATATATAAAGTGTAAAAATTTGACTTTCATAAAACAGTGCTCAATACATAAGAGTAGAACGATGTATATAATGTGGGAGGAAAAAGACAAATAAACTACAAGTCCATCCCTACAGGTCTGTTTCGTGGTTGCCCACTCATCAGGGGATTTAATGAGAATATAATCTTTACCATCGCTTCTATACAATATAATCTAGCATATATATGAGAAAGACTTCAAAACAAGATACAGAAACCACACCGCATCATTCCCCCGCGCTAAAAACAGAAACTCCACCGAACTCAGCTAGCACATCTGGACCCTCAAAGACAACAACATCGAACACTCTATTTCCTGGCACATTCTCTCATCACACTCGCCGTACAACAGCTCAAGTAAAAGATGTAATCTCTGCCTCAAAGAAAAATCCCTAATCATCTGCCGACCCGAACTATCAACACTAAACAAACGTAATGAACTCGTGTCTTCTTGCCGCCACAGGAAACAAAAATAAATCAAATAAATCAGCAAAACAACAATCAACAGTTTAAAGTGAAAGAGAAAATTGTAGAAAATAGTTTGCTGGCGTGATAACTTGATCTTGTTACTATTTTGTTTTAGCTCTAGTCTAGCTTTCCGTAGCTAAAATGATTCAAGTCTTAACTTTTCGCAAAAGATATGGACCCTTGATTAGCATCCTATTATAATGAAATTTCATTCTGGTAAAGAGCGACTCTTTGTCGCACCGTAAAAACGCCAAATTAACAGATGTTTCTATATTTGCCTTTTGTTGCTACTTCATAAAAGAGGCACCCCAAGGTTTCCGGAAAAAATAACTTAAAATAAAGCAAGTTTTGATGCGATTGTTAGTTAGTAAGTAAGGATTCAGAACAGAAACCTGCAAGAAAAAGGAAACGCCGACGGCAGAATTATGTCGACAACAAACTTCAATAGCGGTAGAAGTCACACGAAATCATTTCAAGAACTGCTATGCTCTCCCTCTTTGGCGGGTGGGCTTCAACAACAATCATCAATTTGCTTCTTAGCGGTTGACATTCTCCTCTTCATCAAAGCATTTTCTAGAAATTCTCTTATTCTTGTTGCCCTTCACAAGGAATCTTCTTTGCATCCGCAATCCCAAACTCCTGTATCGTTGTCTGGCAACAACTGATCTGTTGTTTGGTCTAATCACCCAGCCTCTCTATGCTACAAATTGGATGTCCTTGGTTCAGAAACACTGAAGCCTTTGTCAGTACGCACTTGACGTTGCCTACATCACAGGCTCTGTATTGTATTTAGTGTCTTTGATGACGATGACGGTCATAAGCGTGAACAGACTTCTCGCCTTGTTGTCGGGGCTGAGATACAAATTGTAGCTTTAAAGCGCACATATATTATTGTAACTACCTTTTGGGTTTTTACCCTTGTCGCCTCTTTATGTGGAATTTTTGATCACCGTATAATCTTTCTGTACGGCTACCTAGTTCAGCATTTTACCTGGTAATATCACTCGCATCGTACACAAAGATTTTCCACTCTCTCAGATATCATCAAGCACAAGTATCAGATCAACAACAGCCGAGCCAAATAAATGCACTGAACATGGCGCGATTCAGAAAGGCAGTTTACAGTGCACTGTGGGTGTAGTCAGCATCAGTTGTTTGTTATGTACCAGTATATACAGTAGGAATTGTGATCGCTCTTACTAAAAAATATTCTTTACTCTTGGTCTTCGCATGGAAAGGAGCAGTTATTTTACTTTCGTTTAATTCGACGTTAAACCCTTTTCTTTATTGCTGGAAGATTAGTGAAATGAGAAAGGCAGTGAAGCAGACACTGAAAGAAGCACTTTGCTGAAATAGGTCTGCCTTTAATGGTTCTTCAGATCCTCAAAGTAAACTTATTAAGTCATGATTATTATTGGAGAGCAGTCGTCAGATAAGTTATTGGATAAAAACAAATAAGTGGCTCAATGGAATAGTTGCGCAGGCTGTTGTCGATAGTCTTTATATCTCCGAGAACAATTTAACTACAGACTAGGTAACCTTAGCTATGTGTTTTCATAGATAAGGTTTCTTGCCGCTATGCTAAAATACAAGATGTCATAATCGAAGAAAAGATATGCAAACATTTTACTTTCATGTTTTCTCCTCTTAGCAATATGAAGGTATCAGATAAAACTTCAAAGAGTAGTTTAAGAGATGTGTTTGAGGCCGATGTTGTCTGTTGCGAGAAAACTACTTCAACTAGTTTTGCTATAATTAAAATAAAGCGCTTGACGTTGATGTTGACGCCATATTGCAAAAAGAGATGGTCCAATTTGCTTGTTTTCTGATCAGAAAAATATCCGTAAAGCTTATGTGAAGAAGTTATATACATTGACCATCTCTGTTTGTTACAGAATTTTCTTCGAGATCGATCGATGTTCTGAAATTATATTGGCGACGGCGAAATTCGATTTCCGCATCATTTTTTAAAGATGTCACCATATATCCAGTTTGTTGTTGGTGAATCTTTAGGCAGCCTCTGAGTCTTATGGATTTTATTTCTAAGTTCCACAAACCTTTTTATCGAGTCTTTTTTAAAGATTTTGTATGAGCTCAGTATTTGCTTCGATACCATACCATCTAATTATCGCCCTAAAAAACGACATGCTTATTTCACCCATTAAAGAAGTGATAAAATAGATCATCTAAGACTTAGGGGTCCCACATCGTATTGTAAACCAAAAAATATAGCCCATGTCTTTGTGTTTGTCAAGGGAATTCACTTTCAATGCTTATTGGAAATTAAACTGACAACTAGTTGCGACAAAAATGTTATTGTTTAATTAGTTTTAAAGCTGCCTTCGCTGTACTGAATTATCAGAGAGAATTAGAAAGAGAATTCCCAAGGAAAGATCTCTGGTTAAAATAAGAATTGACGCATCTTTTTGGTTAAGAAATGACTGATTTGAAGCCGGCATAAAATGTTGAATCGATACAGAGTAATTATTCGGCAAAAACGAAATTTGATTTGACCCCAAACTTAAAACGAGGCGGCGTATCTGTGGTGGTTAACTAATTTCTACTAATCTTTAACAGGGTACTTTTAACAATTGCTTCGTGCGTCTGTGTGCGGTCATTAACATACGATGAACGCAGGAAGTTCGGAGAGCTTGAAAGTCACGTGGGAGTTGGCTTAACACGCAACCAAGAATGATCGTAGGTTCATAAATAATAAATGCTGTTTATGTAGGTTTAACAAGGTGTAGTTTTTAACTAGACTTCGTCTCGAGAATTACAATATTCTTTTCATCTTCAGCGAATAATTGCTTAATATTTTTGTCGATTGTTTATAGTTTTTTTAAAAGCATCCATTTTTTATTTTCCTTCTCAATCAATAGATTATCATATTCACTTTAGCAAAGCCATATAATCCTGGTTATCGGAGGAGAATGGCGAGTCGCTCAGGGGAACTATGACATGAAGAAATTCAGACACCTACCACATTTCTCGGACAAGACGTTGGCAGAAAAAATTTCATAACAAACGCTAATTTTGGCTCATGATTTTTCCAAGTCAAAAAGTTTGTCAAGGATTGACATCCTTAGCCTAAATCTTCCTTATTTTCAGCTTGCTGATGCTGATAATGATTCAAGGGTCGACCTTGCACAAATGATATGGACATTTGATTGACACCCTATCGATGAAACTAGGTCGTATAAACATCGGCCTAAGATGGTTCCAGGTTCCCATTTTTGGCACTGCGGCTCGGCGTTCCTTCGCCCCCGAGTCATGTTACTAAAAGTCTCAAACTTACTCAAGCGCCGAAGTAACTCGTATTGAAGCCTTAATAGTGAGTTTCTTCTCGCAGGTTAAGTAAAGCGGGATTGTTTGTTGCATCATGAAAAAAATTATCGTAGAACATAACGCGTGTGCTTGCCCAATGTAAGTCCTATTGAGCCGCTATGAAGAAAATCTTTATTTCCGCACGCCCGTGCGTAAATAACATGGCGTGAGCATTTTTTGTTCATTGTCGCTCTGTTATAAAAGAATTTGCTCATGCTTTTAGCTGTGTGTATATCGAGTTATAGATGCACTTGGGAAGTTTGAAGAGCACTCAAAAAGCTAGAGTTGCTCTCGGCTGCGTCTCGAGCTACTCTTATGTCTTTTTTGTGCTCTTCAAACTTCCCGGGCGCATCCATAACTCGATATACGCACGCTAAGCATGAACAAATTCTTAATTAAAGATGTCTTTCAATATTTGCCTCTTATTCCTATTTTATACGTGATATACAAGACAAGCTAGGCACAAAAAAGACTTTTTTGACACAGCAAACAATTTTCTGACGTATTTCAAACGTGTAAACTGTAGTCAGGAAGTTTTTATTTGAGATGTTATGTAAGAAAT
Source organism: Pocillopora damicornis (assembly GCF_964200805.1). Classification (NCBI taxonomy): domain Eukaryota; kingdom Metazoa; phylum Cnidaria; class Anthozoa; order Scleractinia; family Pocilloporidae; genus Pocillopora; species Pocillopora damicornis. Next base: position 20,001,394 of record NC_142680.1, on the reverse strand, counting down.
GGGGTTTTATTAGTCGTCGTTGTGCAATTGGTGTTTAAACGAAATATTTCTCTAGTCGCTATCACAAATTACGTCATGACAAGAATGTTGTCAACTTCTGAAATATTTAATATATCCAGTTTAATGCTGGTCTATTTTTAAGTTGTCTTCAAGTTTTATTGATCCTATGTCTACCAACTCCGAGTGCTAAACTGTTGCTAACTTTCACTCCTTTTTCCTTGAACTCATATTTCCCGAAGCTATTTGGAATTCAGAATTTACCACAATACGGCGGATAATGATTGCACTTAATTACATTTTAAATAATTAAACGCTAGTGAGGAAGTCTTAATGTGTTTATCGAAGGAAGGTTTCATTTATCATCGTTCGGTGAGTTCTGTTTGGACAAAATATTTCTCGTTGCAAGAACAGAGGAAACGAATGCAGAATTATTCGACAACAAATTTCAGTAGAGGTGGAACACAGACGAAAACAACTGAAGAACTGCTATGCTCCCCCTCTTTGGTGGGTGGGCTTCAACCAGCATCAGTTACTTTCGCAGCAGTTGACATTCTCCTCTCCATCACAACATTTCTTGGGAATTCTCTTATCCTTGTTGCCCTTAACAAAGAATCTTCCCTCCACCCACCGTCCAAACTCTTGTATCGTTGTCTGGCAACAACTGACCTGTTGGTTGGTCTTGTTGCTCAGCCTCTCCGTGTTACTTATTGGATGTCGGTGGTTCACGAACATTGGAGTCTTTGTCGTTACGCAGGGGATGCAGCCTACATCACAGGCTCAGTATTATGTGGAGTTTCTTTGCTGACGATGGCAGCAATAAGCGTGGACAGACTTATCTCCCTGTTGTCGGGGCTGAGATACAAAGAGATTGTAACTTTGAAGCGCATTTATATCATTATAGCTAGCTTTTGGGTTTTATGTCTTGTCGCCTCTTTATGCACCATTTTGGATCAGCGAATAACCGCTTTGTATGCCTTGATATTGGTACCACTTTCGCTGCTTATTTCACTCGCCTCGTGCACAAAGACTTTACGCACTCTCAGACATCATCAGGCACAAGTACAAAATCATATTCAACAACAGCCGAGCCAACCAAATGTACTAAACATGGCACGATACAGAAAGGCAGTACACAGTGCACTGTGGGTAGAGTTAGCATTAGTTGTTTGCTATACACCATGCTTTATAGTGGGAGTTGTAGTCACTAATAGTACGACATACTCATCACACTTATTCGTCACATTGCAAATGACAACCATCTTAGTTTACTTTAACTCGACGTTAAACCCGTTTCTTTACTGCTGGAAGATAAGTGAAGTGAGAAAAGGAATGAAGCAGACAATCAGACAAACACTTTGCTGTCCATGGAGTTAGACCATCCTCGAGTTATAGTAATAGAGAACGCATGCACTCAGGCTTGTTCGAGGTCTGTCGATAATATTTTTTGCTAGTCACGTAAAACAAATAGATGGAAGGAAATGGAGACACAAACCAAAACTTTTAAAAAATAATTTTACATGCTACTAAACGTTATTTCGAATTTATCAATTATTAATCGAAGGAAAGATGCACGTGCACAAGAGAATATATAATCTCTTCTAATCTCTTGACGTAAATTATACTCTCATGAATGTTATTGTAAGAAAGCGAAAGAAATAATGGCTTTATCTACCTGTTTGGTAGATGAGTCGCATCAACCTACAATTTCTTTCTGTGCTGTGTACATTGTCCTCATCTCCTGGCAACTCTCTTGTCGTTGTTATAAACAGTTGCAAACTTGAACTTGTTTTGTCATTAGAAAAATATCCACATTGCTTATGAATGTTTGAAAATGTCATTGATAATGATATCATAAAACAAACATTGTGTAAGTGGATGCATGGATTTAAATAAACACTAACCTTCTCTTATTAAATTCTTTTCAAAACCCCTAATTTTCCGAGATTAAACGTAAGATTCCATCTTCTCCGCTCAGCTAAAGGTGAATTTCTACGTACCTGAGAAGACGGCGTTTAAAATAATTGTGAAATGCTAATAGTATCAAAGATGTCTGTCTGTGCGTTTGACTCTTATAACTAACTTGTTCCTATTTTGGTCACGTTTCCTGATAAACTTTCATCGATAGGGAGCTAATCAAGTGTCCATATCATCTGTGTGAAATTAATACTTCAATCATTATCAGCCTCGAAAAACTGAAATTACGAAGATCAAGCTGGCAACTTTGAAAGATCGAAGAAAAAATTGGACTCGTGATATCTCCGAATGCGTCAAACTATTAAAATGTAAATTAATTCAAATATTAAAACAAGGCTTGAATCTGAGGGATTGTTTTTCGCATTTTGTTTTAAAAAACTGATATTACAGATATCTCTATTTTTTCCTTTTATTGCTATTTTATCCGTGAGCCACCCCACAGGTTCTAACGGTCGATCAGCTAAAAAATGATTGGTTTTCGCTTTGTGAAAAAATGATATCACAAATGTCTCTCTATTTGCCCTTACTGCCATTTCATACAAGAGGCTTGTCACAGGTTCCGGAAAAAAAAATCAACTTTTTGGCAAAACAGACAATTTGCTTACGCACTTTGAATGAGCAAACGCCGATGAGAAAATACTTATGTGTTTATTGAAGGAAGTTTCAGTCATCGTCGCTCGGCGTATGCTGTTTAAACGAAATACCTTTCGTTGCCAGTTGCCTCAGTGCAAGAAAAAGGAAACGAATACAGAACAATGTCGGCAACAAAGTTCAAAACTGACTGATAGGGAACTCTCGTCAATCAGCTGTACTATAATGTATATGTTTGCTCGAGGTCTCTCGTTTGTATTTTTTTCGCACCTTAACAACTAAAGAGAAGACTATGGAAAAACTAACCATAAATTTGTAAAAATAGTTTTAATGTTACCACAAATTATCATGAATAGATCAATTCATATTCTAAGAAAAGATGTGCGTGCGCATGATCATACTCTCACGTTTGTTATTATAAGAAAGTGTAAGGAACAAAATTGAAGCAAGAACGGTTAGTACAAAGTTCTCTTTCAGGTTCATCGTTTTGCTGAAATTATATGCTAAAGGGAAAAAAGGAATATTGAATGAAAGAAATTATCTACTTTTAAAAATATTCGATAGAAAGTGTCGCTTTATATTCAGTCTGTTCGTGGTGTATTTTTCAGTTGTCTCCAAGTGATATTGATTCTTTGTTTATCATTTCCGAGCGATTAACTGTCCCAAACTCTTCCCTATATTTCTTTCAAGTCGTTTCACAAAGTTTTATTGAATTCAGAATTGACCAAAATAGAGCAAGAATATTTCCAATTGATTATCGGGCCTAGAAATAGCAGTATATCTAAATATACTGCTTATTTCATTACTTAAAAAAAGTCGCAGTCGAGTTTCTTTATTGTTTTGAAAACAGTAATATAGCTGATGTCTTCATGTTTGCCAAGGGATTTGACTTTAGTACTAATTAATTTGTACTCGAAGTAAATTTTACTGATTGGGGTAAACAGCTAATAGCGGCCCATTTAAAAACAGCGGTCAAATACTGCGCATGCACGTGTTTTGAAAAGAATAGGACGGATTTTCAAATGCGTGTATCACGTGAAGTGAAGAAGGAAGGGTTAAATTCCTAACTATTCCAAACTGAATGCGTAATACAGCTGAAAGAGGGTTTTCGGGGAAAGCTTAAATCTTGGTCTTATTTTATTTAACAAATAGAGAAGCCTTGACTGTGCTCTGTTCTGTTAGAAAGCACGCAGGAAGCGGCTAAAGCACGAAAGAAGTGTAGGGAGAAACACGAGACGTAGTCGAGTGTTTCTTCCCACTTCTTGAGTGCTCTAGCCGCTTCATAAATGCTTTATAACAGAACAGAGCACAGTCAAGGCTTCTCTATTTGTTTTATAATAAAGAATCCGTTAAATTACCCAAGCATTACTTTCAATTTTCAAAACAAACTTTATTTCAAAAGCGAACAACAGTGTCGTCAGCATGTTCTATACTCTCATAGAGCACGCTACAATAAGCCAATCAGAATCCCTGTTAGAATGGTTCAAATAATCTGATTGGCTGTGCAAGACTAAAGCTGTCAAAAGTGTCAAACCATCAAAGTTAAAAAACCATCAAAGTTCACATTCATAGTTTACAAACTAAAATAGTTCGGCGAGTCGAATTTAACACTTTTGCCTGAAGTTTTTAAGTCTCTTATACAGAATCTTGAAGTGAAATGTTCAGTGAACTTCAGCCGAATTATGGCTCATAAAAACACGCGAGTTTTTTCACATGATAAGGTAGAAAAAAAACTGTTCAAGGCGAGTGTTTTTTGAATGAACGACAGCCGAATTCACCGGAACCTGAAGATCGCTCGTGATGACAGCGCCGCAAAACTTGGCTGCAATGACTGATGTGACTTTCCACTCAACGTATTGGAAAGGATATTAGAGCAAGCTCTTATTTTTTCACTCGAAGGGCGACCGATGTAGTTTCTGAGGCTTGCTTTACTATGATGACCGGAGATCGCCATGATGAGCGAGCCGCGATGAACTTCAGCATGATCATGATATTCGCTCAGACACCGTCATGATTAGTATGAATTTTAACAATTATGCCAGTTTGGTTATATTTTTCATCATTTCTGTTTTGTTCTGTTTTGTTTTTCAATTCTGAACTCTACATACTATACGAGCGTTAGCTGTGTTTGATTTTTATTACCGTACGTAAGCTTGCAATCTAATTGAACGTGAAAAACTTTAAAACTCGGAATGTTTATTTTGTTTTTCCTTTGAGTATTTTCGTATCTGCTCACGTTTTAATAACGTAAATTACGGCGCCTGGTATGTTTACAAACCTTTGTTTGGTTCTTCTGTTGCTAATTGCCGGCTCGCTTCAGTTCCGAAATTCCACTTTCAATTATCGGAAAAAAGCTAAAAAGAAGTCCCGGAAAACAATTAGCAGATGGCGTGACACGCTCTTTTAACCAATGACAGCGCGTGTTATATCCGAACTTTATTATAATGTGAGATATCTCAAGTCATTTTTAACGCAGACGCCTTGTTCCGACGATGAAGGCAAACTACAGAACCTTTCTTCTACCTACGACTTCATCACACCGCCAAGCAAAGTGTAAAAGAAAGTACGAAAGTGCAAAATAGCGATAATGACAATCTTTAATGAGGAAACTTTTTCACTAAAAAGTGGTTTACAAAAAGGACCTCGAAAATTAAAAATTAAAAATTTACAATGAATAAAAATGCTAAAAGATGCTACTAAAAACTAATGTATCTTATGTGTAATACAAAACTTAAATCAATGAATTAAAAATCTGACGCTTCAAAATATTTACATTATCAGAGGCTCGTATAGTTTTGTCCAGCGAGTTAAAATCACTTACAGCATGATAGCCAGTTCTTTGTTTACCCCAGTTTCTTTTAACGGATGGAATTTTGAGGTTTGCTTTATTTCTTGTGTTGTAACTATGCTGTTCTTGCTGAGTGACTAATGTTAATTCGTGATGCGTGAGACCATTAAGACATTTATATACATGTACGCATCGGCGCTGGAAGCGCCTTTTTTCTAGTGTTAACCACTTCAGTGTAGTTAACGCATCAGACGCAGAGGAATACAGTGGTCGATCTAATATTATTTTAGCCGCCTTATTTTGAAGCACTTGCAAACCAGACATTAAAGTTACATTATGTTTGTCTCCCCAAACTAAATCAGCATAGTCGAATAAGGGCATAACAAGGCTTTTATAAAAAAGGATGCGCGCCTTAAACGGTAACAAATGCTTAATGCGTCTAAGTAGGCCAAGCCTTTGATTAACTTTCCCTGCCATGTATTCGACATGATTTGTCCACGAAAAATCAGACGATATTAAGATTCCAAGATATTTAAAACAAGTAACATTGTTTATACAATGATCAAAGATTGAAACAGTTAGAGCTATTTTCCTCTGAAACTTCTTGTTACTGCCTATAAGCATGCATTTGGTTTTGTCCAGATTCAGTGTTAACTTATGTTCATTCAGCCATTTCGCCACAGCCAGGAGGTCTTGGTTGAGCTTTTCAGTCAGCTCCTGAGAGGAAGACCCATAGCAGTAGATCACCGTGTCATCTGCATAAAGTGATGCTTGACAGGCATCTAGAACGCTTGGCAAATCGTTAATGTAGATGACAAATAGCAGAGGACCCAGAATACTTCCCTGAGGGACCCCATGGGTAACTGGCAATTCATCAGACAACTCATTCCCACAACATGTACGCTGTTTCCTGTCAGTAATGTAAGAGCGGAACCACTGAAGCGAGTTCTCACATAAACCAATTTTGGAAAGCTTGTGTAACAAAATCCGATGGTCCGCGGTGTCGAAAGCCTTGGTTAAATCCAAAAACACGGCCCCACACAGTTTACCATGTTCCATGTTCAATAAGACTTCATCAGCAAATGATGTCAAAGCAGATTCAGTAGAGAGCCCCTTCCTGAATCCAAACTGTTTCCTTGTGAGAAGGTTGTTAATAACCAAGTGCTGGTACAACTGGGAATGCACGGCTTTCTCGAGAATTTTACTGAGTGTCGGTAAAATAGAGATAGGTCGATAGTTCGATGCATTTGACCGGTCGCCAGATTTAAACAAGGCTGTAATTTTTGAGCATTTCCACAATTTAGGAAATTTACCAGTAAGAATCGATCGATTCAACAGCTTAGTGATGGAGGGAGTGATTGTATTAGCAGAGCTCTTGAGTAGTCTAGCACTAATTTTGTCCAAACCAATTGCTTTATTTGTCTTCAAAGAGGTAAGCTGCTGAAGCACAAACGATTCCTCTAGTTCAGTTAACTGGAACTGAGACAACGGTTGTTCTAAAACCAAGTTGCAATTCGACCAGGTAGTCGTTAATTTGTTAGCTAGGCGCTTGCCTATGGATGCAAAGAAGCTATTCAAAGCAACAGCAATGGATTTGGAAGTGGTGTGCTGAATGCCATCGGAAATGATGCACTGAACCTTTTCTGAGGATGAATTACGATTGCATGCTTCGTTTACAGCTTTCCACATTTTGCCGTGATCTCCTCTGGCTTCCTAGATCATTTCACAGTAATATTTCGACTTAGCAGATTTTACTAAGCGGTTTACTTTGTTCCTCAGTTTCCTGTAAGTGTTCCAGTGCTTTTCTGAGTTCGATTTACGTGCTTTACGATGATACCAGTCTCGATCTCTCATTGATTCGCTAATTTTGCTATTCATCCAAGGAAGAGGTGTTCCCTTCACACGTCGTCGTTTGACAGGTGCATGATCGTCTGCAACTTCTGAAAACAGTTTGTTCCAAGTTAATAAAGCGTCATCGATATTGTTTTCATTGTCAACGACGTGCCAAGGAACATTCCTAAGATCTTCGTTAAATGAATTCGCATCGAAATTCTTGTAAGAGCGATACTCAAACATTCTTGGATGTGCTTTTGTGTGCACACCAGTCTTTAGAATGCAAAACACCAGGTAATGGTCGCTCAATGGAAACGGAACAACACCAGATTTAACAATGCGATGTTCATTATTGACAAAAATCAGGTCAATCAAGGTCCGTGAGGTGTCAGATATTCGAGTAGGCTCTTTTATCAGCTGTGTGAAGTCAAAAGCGCGCGAGAAGTTGAGAAGTAGTTGTTTGTCTTTCTTGGGCAATTTTGAATTAGGCATCATGTTTGCGTTTAGATCTCCTAAAATGACCACATCCGATTTTTCAAGATCAACAGCAGGCATACTATCTCGCAGAGACGAAATAAAAGTGCGGAGATCGGCATCTGGTGCTCTACAAGCGCAACATAATAACGTTGGCTTACATACCAGCTTACATTATGGCTTACATTATAGATATTTTACCTACTACTGTATATAGTTTCTTTTAGTTTGTATATTCTCCCCTAATTGGTGTCCCCAAATTAGTAAGGGATTTGTTCCCTGGCTAGACGGTTTTTGACACTTTAATAAAGTTTCTATTCTATTCTATTCTATTTATCTCGAATTAACTCAATCCATAAACATTCCTGTCCACCAGTATTGATATCATTCCGCAAACGAAACGCCAAATCTTCTCTTACATACATAGCAACTCCGCCATATCCCTCTTTATTGCCAGTGCGATCTAACCTTATGCACACAAATCCAGGGAGTTTTATTTCAGCATCACTTGTTGAGGAATCCAGCCAAGTCTCGGACAAAGTTAGCACGTCAAAAGTTTTGTTGTTAATTCCCTCAAGACGCAGAGAGTCGGTTTTGTTTGCGAGACTTCGTATATTCAAGTGAGCAATCTTGAGACCTCTAGTGGACTTGATATCAGCAAATGTCTGGTAGCCGGGATTAATCTCAATGTCACCAGCAAGAGCAATAAGAGTCAAAGCAAAACAGGCACGATGAAAAAGCTTACAAAGCATAACACTCTTCAGTCGTCCATTAGACTCTTGCCTCCGGGTCGGTTCGTTTCGATGAAATGAAGCACCAGCAACTTCAGCCCTGCAATTCATCTGGGAAACAAAATAAGTCTCTCTATCGTTAAGCAAAGTGTTCTCAAATACATCTGAGAACCTGAAGAACTCCAAAGTGATGTAAATACAGAGAAACACACATAAATTTGCGGAGAGCTTGAAGCCGCGTCCGAACGCCATATTGTCACGCCTCTCTCTCTGATATAGCACAACACGGGTTGAGTCTAAAACAACAATGTGTGTAAGCCTAAGGCCTTAGAAACTTTGAAATTTCCTAAGAAACTGAGAAAAATTACGCATCATTTAGATTCTCAATGTTGACAAAGGCAAATTATCTGTCTATAAGCGCATGCGTAATCATTTGACCGCTGTGTTGCCCATTTATTACCGCCTATTAGTCACGCTGCAGTCGCTATTCGGAATAATTAAAGTGGAGATTAATGAGAGGGAGAATTGGCGGAAAAAGAACTTCTTCACAAGAATCAAATAAGTTGTTGCATTTTTTTAATAATAAAGGCACTTGTGTGGTTTGCTTCTCAGCTATTTCCCCATCGGTGAATAAAATAACGGATCAAAAGTTAAAATGAATAACGTAGAGTCGAAAGAAAAGTAAATATGTTACGAAATGAATAATTTAGTATTTGATGAAATTTCGTAATCAAAACGAGGCCGAGGGTATCATGGTTGGATGATGTCACCTCAGCTTCCTGCGTGCTTCCTGCGTGCTTCGTGAGAGCTTTCTTGATACAAAAACACTTTTATTGCCTCACTAACCAGACGAAGGAAGAAAGAAAATTAGATCATAGGGTCACTAGGTTAACTTTTCCTCGTTATTGTTTAGTATTGTCTTCAATAAAGGGAGAATATTTCAATTTAATAATGGGCACCCAGATGACATCTTATCTTAATGTACTGCTTATTTCATCATTTAAAAAGGTGAAAAAAAAGTTCTCCTATCAAACAGTAATATAGCCGATGTCTATCTGTTTGTCAACGAAATTACCTTTTATTGCTAATTTGTACTAAAACTAAAATTGTTTGAGATTAAAAACTTGTCGCAGCCCTCACAAACGTTTTAAGTAGTTTGACCAGCTGCAGAAATTGAGAATTTTCTGGATAAACTCCTACTCTATATTAAAGAATTGGATGAGTTGTTGGTTTGTCTATCAGCAATTTTCCCGTCCAAAAATAAAACAATGGATCTAAAGTTGAGATATAAATATATGTAAACCTATTTTCGAAAGTGATGCTATTTGAAAAAATATATTTAATAGTTTATATATTTTTTTTTCTTCTCATCACAAAAAGTCTCTTTTCAGTGACAAAAGAAAATATATGTTTATTTGATATATATTTTCAAATTTGAAAGGTTTCTAAAAACGGGTATTTACTTATATGTATAACGTCGAAAGAAACATCATCATGTAAACGAGGCCCAATAAAAGTCCGGATCTGTCTTGGCAAGCAGGTGTCTTCTTAACAACTTATTCGTTCCTCAGTGTGCGATATAGAGCACGAGGCAATCTTAGAGAGTTTGAAATATGTGTCAGAGTTGGTAAAGACGAAGCCTCTCCTAGAACAATTGTAAATTTTTCAGCGACTGTTGATAAGGTTTGAGCGCCCATCCCTTTATTTTCCATCTCGATTAATAAATTATCCTGTTTACTTCAACATTGGAAACTAACTGTCATCACCAAAGTACAATCGTTAATTGCTTGAGAGAATCGCAGGAACAAAAATTGAATAACTTTTCTTTTACAGTTGCACAAAATTTTTTGCTAAAGGGATAACTTGATCCTGTCACTATTTTGTTTTTTAGTTCTAGTCGGATACGAAACGGAGAGAAAAAAGGTACAAAGCGTAATTAGATACACAGTTAATTTGAAATATTTTCAAACAAGTTTGTATGTGTGGCCGTACATTAATTTTGAATAGTTGTGTAGTCTACGTAGTACATTCGGTGATTGTCACGAATTCAATTTTTCTCTCAGAACAATTGAAATCGCCAGCTTGAGCTTTTGCATTTTTGGCTTCCCGTAGCTGATAATGATTCAAGTCTTAACTTCACATTAGCATCCAAATATAATGGAATTTGATTCTGGCAAAGAGCGACTCTTTACCGCACTGTAAAAACACTGAAATAACAGATGTTTCTATATTTGCCTTAAATTGCTATCTCATGACAGAGGCACCCAAAGGTTCCCGGGAAAAAAAATATTTTTTTGACCCAATAGAAAATTTCCTGATGGCATTTTAAATGAGCAAGTCTGTATGCGATTGTTAGTTAGGAAGTTAGGCTTCAGTAATCCTTGCTGCCATTTTTCGCTGCAAGAACAGAAACCTACAAGAAAAGGGAAACGCCGAAGACAGAATTATGTCGACAACAAATTTCAGTAGCGGTAGAAGTCACACGAAATCATTTCAAGAACTGCTATGCTCTCCCTCTTTGATGGGTGGGCTTCAACAACAACTATCACTTTTCTTCTTAGCAGTTCACATTCTCCTCTCCATCACAGCATTTTCGGGAAATTTTCTTATTCTTGTAGCCCTTCACAAGGAATCTTCTTTGCATCCGCCGTCCAAACTCCTGTATCGTTCTCTGGCAACAACTGATCTGTTGGTTGGTCTTGTTGCCCAGCCTCTCAATGCTCTATCTTGGATGTCTGTGGTTCAAGAACACTGGAGCCTTTGTCGATACGTAAGGGACGCAACCTACATCACAGCCTATGTATTGTTTTTAGTGTCTTTGATGACGATGACGGCCTTAAGCGTCGACAGACTTCTCGCTCTGTTGTTGGGACTAAGATACAAGAAAATTGTAACTTTGAAGCGCACGTATATTATTGTAACTACCTTTTGGGTTTTTAACCTTGTCGCCTCTTTAAGTGAATTGTTTCATCACCGTATAGCCGATTGGTACGGCTGCCTAGTTATATCATTTTGCCTGGTAATATCAGTCGCATCGTACACAAAGATTTTTTGCACTCTCAGATATCACCAGGCACAAGTACGAGATCAACAACAGCTGAGCCAAACAAATGCACTGAACATGGCGCGATTTAGAAAGGTAGTATGCAGTGCACTGTGGTTGCAGTTAGTATTGGTTGTTTGTTATGTACCAGGATATACAGTGGGAATTGTGATCCCTCGTACTAAAAATTATTCATCACTCTTAGTCGTCACATGGAGTGTAGCAGTTACTTTACTTTACTTTAACTCGACGTTAAACCCGTTTCTTTATTGCTGGAAGATTAATGAAGTGAGAAAGGCAGTGAAGCAGACACTGAAAGAAGCTCTTTGCTGACTTAGATTTTCCTCGAGTTGTTCTTCAGACTTTTGAAGCGGACTTATTAAGTCACGATTTTTATTAGAGCGCAGTCGTTAAATAAGTTATTGGATAGAAACAAATAAGTGGCTCCATAGAATAGTTACACAGGCTGTTTTCGTTGGTCTTTATATCTCCGAGAACAATTTAACGACAGACTAGGTAACCTTAGCTATGTGTTTTCAAAAATATGGTTTCTTGCCGCTATGCTAAAATACAAGATGTCAGAATCGAAGAAAACATAATTATGCAAACATTTTATTTTCATGTTTTCTCCTCTTTGCAATCTGATGGCATCAGATAAAACTTAGAAGAAAAGTTTTAGAGAGATGTGTTTGAAGCTGATGTTGTGTGTTGTGCTAAAACTATTTCAGCTAGCTTTCCCAATTAAAAGAAAGCGCTCAACGTTGACGCCATGCCTACTGCCAAAAGAGACGCTTCAATTTAAGTCTTGAATTTGTTTGTTTTGTGATCAGAAAAATATCCTTACAGCTTATGTGAAGAAGTTTTTGTTTATTTAACTCAAGGTTATGAAAGTACATGAAATAAAATTGACCATCTCTGTTTGTTACGGATTTTTTTTTACAGATGGAGCGATGTGATGAAACTATATTAGCAACGGCGAAAAACAAGTTTCGCATCATTTGTAAAGAGGTCACCATATGATCAATTTGTTGCTGGTATATTTTTAGGTTGTCTCTGAGTTTTACGGATTTTATTTCCTCCATTTCCGAGTGATTGAGTGCTGTCCCTAAGTTCCTTATTTGACTTTTATTGAGTCGTTTTCAAAGCTTTTGTATAAGCTCAGAATTTGCTTCAATATCGTACTATCTAATTATCGGCCTAAAAACGACGTGGTTATTTCACCCATTATAGAAGTGATAAAATAGATCTTTTAAGAGTCCCATATCGTATTGTAAAACAAGAAATATAGCCCAAGTCTTTGTGTTTGTCAAGGGAATTCACTTTCAGTGCTGATTTGACATTAAGCTGAAACGTTATCCACGGTAATCAACAGCTAGTTGCGACAAACATGTTCTTGTTTAATTATCAAGGTACTAAATCATCATAGAGGATCAGAAAGAAAATTCCCTAAGGAATAACTTTTGTTAAAGGAGGGATTGACGCATCTTTTAGCGATTAAATCTTTCGTCTGGTTTTCTGTCAGCTAAGCCTCCGTTGGTAAATGAAATGACTGATTTGAAGCCAGTATAAAATGTTGAATCTATAGAGAGTAGTTATTTTGAAAAACGAAATGTTTTCCAACTTAAACAAGGTGGCATGTTTGTGGTGGTTAACTAATTTTACCTAATTTTTGACAGGGTATTTTTAGCAACAGCTGCGTGCGTCAGTGAGCGGTCATTAATATACGATGCACGCAGCAAGTTTGGAGAGTTTGAAAGAATTACTTAGCAGCAATCAAGAATGATCGTAGGTTCATAAATAATAAATGCAGTTAGGTAGGTTTAACAAGGTGTAGCTTTTAACTCGACTTCTTGTCGGGAATTATTCAACAATATTCATTTTAACTTCGGCAAATAGTTGTTAAATATTGTTATCGAGTGTTGATAGTTTCTAGGTATCCATTCCTTCATTTTCCCTCTCGATCAATAGATTATCATGGTCACTTAAGCACAGTCATATAACTCTGGTTATCGAAGGAGAATGGCGAGTCGTTCAGGGGAATTATGACATGAAGAAATTCAGTCACGTGCCGTATACATGAAAGCTTACTTGATATCAAACTGATCTTTCCTTCTTTTTTCGCGGACAAGACGTCTAACCCTCCAAAAATGTTTTGGCGAAAGGGAGAGACAAAATAGAGAAAGTAAAAGAAACAGCAAAAAATTGTTTGAACACGTAATTTCTTGCTTTCCTTTTGTTTTGTCGGAGACGAAACGGATATAAAAGAGCCACAAAATGGTATTAATTACACAGTTTAATTAAAATATTTTAACATAAGTTTGCATCTGTGGCCATGCATTAATTTTGAATAGTTATATGCATTCAAACTGCCGGACTGATTGTCATGGGTTTTACTCCCTAGGCTCAAACCTTCTTTATTTCAGCTTGCTGAGGCTGATGATTAATCAAGGCTCAACCTTACACAAATGATACGGACCTTTTATTGACACCCTATTAATGAATGAAGAAATGTAAAATGGTTTCCGTGTTTACATAGCCTGATGTAAACACGCGGGAGGTTGGGAGAACACGAGATAAGAGTAGGAAACCACGACGCAAAGCGGAGTGGTTTCCAGCTTATCGAGTGTTCTCCCAACCTCCCAAGTGTTTATATCAGGCTGTGTAAACACGGAAACCATTTTAAATTTCTTTTATAAAATAACTAATGAAAGAGGAACGAAAACCGTGTTTACATACGCTCATATAAAATGGTTTTATGGCCAATCAGAGCGCGCGTACTATTTGAATTATTTTATAAACTAGGTTGTGTAAACATAGGTCTTCGATGGTTTCAGGTTACCATTATTTGCATTGCGGTACGGCGTTCCTCGAGTCGTGTGGCTCAAAGTCCCAAACGTATTTACGGGCAAAGTAATTCGATTGAAACCATAGTATTGAGTGCCTACTCGCAAGCGAAATAAAGAGGGATTGTTTGTTGCAACATGAAAAATTAATCATAAAGATGTCTTTAAATATTTGCTTCTTATTCCTATTTCATACGTGATTTACATGACAAGTTAAGCACAAAAAAAGGCTTTTTTGACACAGCAAACAATTTTCTGTCGTATTTCAAACGCGTAAACATTAGCGAGGAGGTTTTTATTTGAGATGTTATGTAGGAAATGGGGTTTCAGTGATCGTCGTTGTGCAATTGGCGTTTACTAAAACGAAATGTTTTTCTGGTTGCTATCATAGATAACCTCATGACAAGAATATTGTCAACTTTTGAAATAGTTGATATATCCAGTTTAATGCTGGTCTCTGTTTAAGTTGTCTTCAAGTTTTATTGATCCTATGTCTACCAACTCCGAGTGATTAACTGTTCCTAACTTTGACTCCTTTTTCCTTGAGCTCGTTTCCCGAAGCTTTTTTGGAATTCAGAATCTACCACAATACAGGGATAATGATTGCATTTAATTAACTTGCCCAAAAGAATGGCAGTATATTTATACCGCTGAAACTGCTTATGCTGTCATTCAAAAACTAACGAGAGTTTCCTTATCAAATAGTCAGACAAAGATATTACCGATGTTAGTGTGCTTGCCAAAGGAATTAACTTTTAATGCTAATTTGAAGTTAAATTGATCTGAACACTGGAATAAACAGCTGGTTGCGACAAATATATGCTTGTTTAGTTTTAAAGCTGCCGTTGCCACAATGAGTCATCAAAGAGGATTAGAAGGAAGCTTGCTAAGGAAAAAAAGACTCCTATAAAAGAGATTGATGTAATAATTGCATTTTTTAGTGATAAAATCACCTCTTAAGGATGTCTAGTAACTATATCTGCACTTGTAAGAAATATTGTAGATCGAAAATGAAAAATATAAAGTTTGAATAAAAATTGGCATCAAAAGGAAAGCAAATTAATATTTTGGTACCCGATGGAACTCTGGGATTAAAACGATATCGGGCACGTAGGGCGCGCATGGCTGGTGCAAAACAATGGTTTCTCCGCCTCGTCTATTTTCATTTAGTGCCCAAAAATTCGCCTGCTACACACTCGTAGTCAATATTGCCTGACTCTTGCGCGTTTTCTGCGGTTGATGAATTTTGTTTCTTTCTTTTGTGAGTAACTATTACCTCTTTGTAGTATTCCCTTTTTGCAATTGGTCGTTGAGTTCTTTTTCCCTTCTAGACTGAAAGTATTCGAAATACATTACGACACGAGCCATTTACAAGGCCAGTTATAAACGTGAATTTGTTTTTAGCTAAAAAAAAATTCATAACAAAGGTATAATAGGCTAACTTTGGTTTATAATTTTTCCAGGACAATTATCAAAAGGTTTTCGGCGAAAGGAGGAGAACAAATACAGAAAGTGTTCAAAAAACTGTTTCAACACGTTATTTCTTGATTTTGTGTTCAAAAAGAAGAGTCAGCCCTGTGGGAAAAAGGGTCAGTTGGGTGATTTTAATGGAAAGGTCTTGACCAATGTCAACTTCAAAAACTTAACTGAACAACTGGGATTTCGTGGTCGCCAAGAACACTACGACGCATACGTGGAAGACAGAAGACAGCCAGAAGATGGAACTGAAGTTGTTGAGTTCCGGGAAGGTCCCACTAAAACACGGAGCGGTGGTCTCACCATCAGGCGAAGAGAAACACCACAAGCCACGTTCAGCACCGATGGTGGAAAAAGCGATCCAGTGAAGCTATTCCAGCTTTGGTTGTCCGAGCGACCCGAAGGAATGAAGAACACAGGGCCACTCTATCTAAGCATCATAAATCGTCCTAAATCAGCAGATGTTTGGTACACAAAAGGTCGACTGATGGGACAAAACACCATCGGCAATATAATGAAATCCATGGCCTCCTGTCTCAGGACGAATGAGAAGCTGGCGAATCACAGCATGAGTTTTGGTCTCCCACCAAAACACTGCAAATGAAGCCTCAAATCAAGAGATTGCAGTCCGACATAAACGAACTCCTCTGGTTCCTATGTATCACATCCAACAACAAGGCCAGATGCATCAGGCCATGGGCTCCAATCCTGGTTTTCAGCCAGCTTTTCAGGCTGCACCTTTAATTTCTTCTCCACAGAAGAAACGAAGGGCTTACATTATTGAGTCAGACGACGAGGATTGAAGTTTAAAGCCTATCTCTTTTTCTGAGTATTGAGGTCTTCTTGAATTTCTTGGATGAAACTTGTCTTTCCTTTGATATGCTTGACTGAGTGTTTGACACATGACGTCAAAGTCTTTCCGTTTTGCATACAAAATTAGATGTAAAAGCGTTTCCGGTTCCGCTTTTTATTTACAAACCGGCTCAATACTACATCAATAAAATATTTTAACTGACCAGCAACCTATTAGAATGAAATTTGATTCTGATAAAGAGCGGCACTGTAAAAATACTGAAATAACAGATGTTTCCACATTTACCTTTTATTGCTATTTCATAACAGACGCACCCAAAGGTTCCCGGGAAAAAAAATTTTTTTATGACCCAACAGAAGATTTCCTGATGCATTTTAATTGAGTAAGTCTTTATGCGATTGTTAGTTAGGAAGTTAGGCTTCAGTAATCCTTGCTGCCATTTTTCGTTGCAAGAACAGAAACCCTCAAGAAAAGGGAAACGCCGAAGACAAAATTATGTCGACAACAAATTTCGGTAGAAGTCACACGAAATCATTTGAAGAACTGTTATGCTCTCCCTCTTTATTGGGTGGGTTTCAACAACAACAATTAATTTGCTTCTTAGCGGTTGACATTCTCCTCTGCATCACAGCATTTGCTAGAAATTCCCTTATCCTTGTTGCCCTTCACAAGGAATCTTCCCTTCATCCGCCGTCCAAACTCCTGTATCGTTGTCTGGCAACCACTGATCTGTTGGTTGGTCTTGTTGCTCAGCCTCTCCATGCTCTATCTTGGATGTCCGTGATTCAAGAACAGTGGATCCTTTGTCGATACGCCAGGGACGCAGGCTACGTCACAAGCTATGTATTGATTTTAGTGTCTTTGATGACGATGACGTCCATAGGCGTGGACAGACCTCTCGCCCTGTTGTTGGGGCTGAGATAAAAACAAATTGTAACTTTGAAGCGCACGTATATTATTATAACTACCTTTTGGGTTTTTACTCTCGTCGCCTCTTTTAGTGCAATTTTTTATCTCCTTATAATCTTTATGAACAGCTCCCTAGTTATATCATTTTGCCTGGTAATATCATTCGCATCGTACACAAATATTTTTTACACTCTCAGATATCACCAAGCACAAGTAGGAGATCAACAACAGCTGAGCCAAACAAATGCACTGAACACGGCGCGATTCAGAAAGGCAGTATACAGTGCACTCTGAGTACAGTTAGCATTAGTTGTTTGTTATGCACCGATGTATACAGTGACAATTGTGATCGCTTATACTAAAAAATATTCATTACTCTTAGTGGTCACATGGAAAGTAGCAGTTATTTTACTTTACTTTAACTCGACGTTAAACCCGTTCCTATACTGCTGGAAGATGAGTGAGGTGAGACGATCAGTGAAGCAGACAATTAAAGAAGCACTTTGCTGAGTTAGGTCTTCATCGGGTTGTTCTTCAGACTTTCAAAGCAGACTTATTAAGTCACGATTACTGGATAAAAAGAAATAAGTCGCTCAATAGAATAGTTGCGCAAGCTGTTGTCAATAGTCTTTATATCTCTGAGAACAATTTAACGACAGACTAGGCAACGGTAGCTATGTGTTTTCAAAAATATGGTTTCTCGCCGCTAAACTAAAATACAAGATGTCATAATCGAAGAGAAGATATGCAAACAATTAATTTCATGTTTTCCCCTCTTAGCAATATGAAGACATCGGATAAAACTTCAAAGAGTAGTTTAAGATATGTGTTTGAGGCCGTAAAGCTTATGTGAAGAAGTATTCGGTACTTGTATATTTAACTAAAGGTTACGAAGGTAAACGAAATAACATGACAGGACGGATAATGCATGCACTGTAAGTACCTCCCGTTGTTCCATACAAAGCCTTAGAAAAGTTTTCTAAGGCTTTGTATGAGACAACGGGAGGTACTTACAGTCCACGCGTTTTTCCGTCCTGTCATAATTGACCATCTCTATTTGTTACAGAATTTTTTTACGGATCAATCGATGTTCTGAAATTATATTAGCAACGGCGAGGAACAGGTACCGCATCATAGAGGTCACCATATTTCCAGTTTGTCGCTGGTGTATCTTTAGGTTGTCTCTGAGTTTTACGGATTTTATTTCTTTCATTTCTAAGTGATTAACTTCTGTCCCTAAGTTCCACAATTTTTTTTTTGATTGAGTCGTTTTCAAAGCTTTTGTATGAGATCAGACTTTGCTTTAATATCATACCATCTAATTATCGGCCTAAAAACGACATGGTCATTTCGCCCATTAAAGAAGTAATAAAATAGATCTTTTAAGACTTAGGAGTCACATATCGTATTGTAAAACAAAAAGTATAGTCCATGTCTTTGTGTTTGTCAAGGGAGTTCTCTTTCAATGCTAATTTGAAATTAAACTGAAACGTTATTAACTGAAATCAACAGCTGGTTGCGACGAACATGTTCTTTTTTAATTATCAAGGTATTGAATTATCATAGAGGATCAGAAAGAAAATTCGCTGCGAAAGAACTCTTGTTAAAGGAGGGATTGACATAAATAATAAATGTTGTTTATGTAGGCTGAACAAGGTGTAGTTTTTAACTCGATTGCGTCTCGGGAATTATTCAACAATATTCACTTCATCTTTGGCAAATGATTGCTAAATATTTTTATCGAGTGTTGATAGTTTTTAGGTATCCATTTCTTCATTTTCCTTCTCGGTCAATAGATTATCATGTTCAATTTAGCATAGTCGTATAGTCGGAAGAGAATGGCAAATCGCTCAGGGGAATTACGACATGACGAATTCAGTCACTGCTGTGTACATAAAAGCGTTGGCAGAGAAAATTTAGGTGAACTTTGTCATATAATTTTTCCAGGACAATCATTGTAAATTTTTTCGAGAAAGGAGGAGAACAAATAGAGAATGTAAAAGAAACAGCAAAAAATTGTTCAAAAATGTAATTTCCTGCTTTTCTTCTGTTTTGTTTCTCGTTTTGTCGGAGACAAAACGGAGGTAAAAGAGCCACAAAATGTTACTAATGACACATTTTAAGTCAAATATTTTGAAATACGTTTGCATATGTGGCCATGGCTCAACCTTATTCACGCAAATGATATGGACATTTGATTGACACCCAACTCGATTAAACTAGGTTGTATAAACATCGTTCCCATTATTAGCACTGCGGCACGGCGTTCCCTCGCCCCCGGGTCATGTTGTTCAAAGTTTCAAACTTATTCATGGGCGAAGTAACTCGTACTGAAGCCCTAATAGTGAGTGTCTCCTCGCAGGCTAAATAAAGAGGAATTGTTTGTTGCAACATGAAAAACATAATCTAAAAAATGTTTTTAAATATTTGCCTCTTATTCTTATTTCATACGTGATGTTCATCAGTGACAAGTTAGACACAAAGCAAAGGCTTTTTTTGACACAGCAAACAATTTTCAGACGTATCTCAAACGTGTAAACAATAGTCAGGAAGTTTTTATTTGAGATGTAACGTAGGAAAAAGGGTTCCAGAAATCGTCGTTGTGCAATTGGCGTGTAAACGAACTATTTGTCTCGTTGCTATCACAGATTTCTACTTTTGAAATATTTGATATATCCAGTTTTTCCAGTTTTCTATTCTGTGTTTTAAGTTTTCTTCAAGTTTTATTGATCTTATGTCTTCCAACCCGAGTGATTAATTATTCCTAACTTTCGCTTCTTTTTCCATGAAGCTTTTTAGGAATTCAGAATTCACCACAATACAAGGATAATCTTTGCACTTAATTACCAGCCCAAAAGAATGACAGTATATTTATGTTGTCATTTCAAAACTGACCAAAGAGAGTTTCTTTATCATATCCTCTAACAAAAATATCACCGATGTCTGTGCGTTTGCCAAAGGAATTAACTTTTAATGCTAATTTGAAGTTTAATTCAACTTAACCTGCTGGAATAAACAGCTGGTTGCGACAAATATATGCTTCTTTAGTTTTAAAGCTGCCGTCGCCACAATGAGTTATCAAAGAGATTTGAAAGAAGCTTCCCAAGAAAGAAAGATTTTTAAAGAAGAGTAATAATCGCATTTTTCAGCGTTCAAATCACTTCTTAAGAATGTCTAGTAACCATATCTGCACTTGTAAGAAAAACTTTAAATCGAAAATGAAAAAATATAAACTTTGAATAAAAATTGGCATCAAAGAAGGGAATATTTTGGTACCGATAGAACTCCAGGATTAGTGATATCAAACGCGTGGGGCCATCATAGCTGGTGCAAAACAGTGGTTTTTCCGCCTCGTCTATTTTCACTGGCTAATAATGATGTAAGTCTGAACTACATACAAATCAGACATGGTTTGATGCTTCTTTGGTTTAAAAATTTAATGAATGCAACCGAGAAGTTACAATTCATAGACCCAACGTTTCGACACTCCTGTCTAGTGCCTTCATCATACAAATCATTATAGACACCTGGTTAACACTCTATCAGTGAAAGTTGATTCAAGTCAAAAGAGATTTTTTCGTCATTCTTTCAAAAGAACGATACCACAGATGACTCTCCATTTTCTACTTATTTCCACTTCCTACCTGAGGCACTTCGAAGATTTCTGACGTATTTTAAATAAGTTAACGCTGGTGAGGAAGTCTTTACGTGAATGTCATCAAAGAAGTATAAGTTGTTATTGATCGTGGCTGGTTGTGGGCTGTTTAGACGAAATACTGATTACTCGTTGCAATCTTAGATAACCCACAAGAAAAAAGGAACGAATAAAGAATAATATCTACAACAAATTTCATAAGAGGTGGAGCACAGACGACAACAATTGAAGAACTGCTATACTCTCTCTCTTAAGAGGGTGGGCATCAATCAGCATCAGTTTCAAACCTGAGGCATCCCACGCTTCAAATTTCGGACGCATTTTAAATAATTAAACGCTGGTAAGGAAGTCTTAATGTGTTTATCAAAGGAAGATTTTAGTTATCATCGTTCGGCGTGTCCTGTTTAAACGAAATATTTCTCATTACAAGAAAAAGGAAACGAATATCGAATTATGTCGATAACAAATTTAAGTAGGAGTGGAACACAGACGAAAACATTTAGAGAACTGCTATGTTCCCCCTCTTTGGTGGGTGGGCTTCAACAAGAATCAGTTTCTTTCGCAGCAGTCAACATTCTCCTCTCCATCACAACATTTCTTGGGAATTCTCTTATCCTTGTTGCCCTTCATAAAGAATCTTCCCTTCATCCGCCGTCCAAACTCTTGTATCGTTGTCTGGCAACAACTGATCTGTTGGTTGGTCTTGTTGCTCAGCCTCTCCATGTTACTTATTGGATGTCTGTCGTTCACGAACACTGGAGCCTTTGTTATTACGCAGGTGAAGCAGCCTACATCACAGGTGCAGCATTATGTGGAGTTTCTTTGCTGACGATGACGGTAATAAGCATGGACAGACTTATCGCCCTGTTGTCGGGGCTGAGATACAAAGAGATTGCAACTTTGAAGCGCATTTATATCGTTATAGCTAGCTTTTGGGTTTTATGTCTTGTCGCCTCTTTATGCACCATTTTAGATCAGCGAATAACCGCTTTATATGGCTTGATATTGGTACCACTTTCGCTGCTTATTTCACTCGCCTCGTGCACAAAGATTTTACGCACTCTCAGACATCATCAGGCACAAGAACAAAATCATATTCAACAACAGCCGAGCCAACCAAATGCACTGAACATGGCGCGATACAGAAAGGCAGTGCACAGTGCACTTTGGGTAGAGTTAGCATTAGTTGTTTGCTACACACCATTCTATATAGTGAGAATTGTTGTCACTTATAGCACAACATACTCATCACACTTTGTCGTCACAATGGAAATGGCAATTACCCTTGTTTACTTTAACTCGACGTTAAACCCGTTTCTTTACTGCTGGAAGATAAGTGAAGTGAGACAAGCAATGAAGCTGATAATCAGACAAATACTTTGCTGTCCATGGAGTTAAACCATCCTCGAGTTATACATGATCGTATAACTACTTTTAGTGCAAAGCTGACCGATAGAGAACGCTTAAATTTTTGCTCGAGGTCTGTCGATACTAGATACTGCTATGTTCTTCCTCTTTCGTGGGTGGGTTTCAACAACAACTACCAATTTGTTTCTTAGCGGTTAACATTCTCCTCTCCATCACAGCGTTTGCCGGAAATTCTCTTATCCTTGTTGCCCTTCACAGGGAATCTTGCCTGCATCCGCCGTCCAAACTCTTGTATCGTTGTCTGGCAACCACTGATCTGTTGGTTGGTCTTGTTGCTCAGCCTCCCCATGCTCTTTGTTGGAGGTCCGTGGTTCAAGAGCAGTGGAGCCTTTGTCGATACGCAAGGAATGCAGGCTACATCACAAGCAATCTATTGATTTTAGTGTCTTTGATGACGATGACGGCCAGAAGCGTGGACAGACTTCTCGCCCTGTTGTTGGGGCTGAGATAAAAACAAATTGTAACTTTGAAGCGCACGTATATTATTGTAACTACCTTTTGGGTTTTTATTCTTGTCGCCTCTTTAAGTGCAATTTTTTATCTCCTTATAATCTTTTTGTACAGCTAACTAGTTATATCATTTTGCCTGGTAATATCACTCGCATCGTACACAAAGATTTTTTGCACACTTTAAGATATCACCAAGCGCAAGTACGAGATCAACAACAGCCGAGTCAAACAAATGCACTGAACATGGCGCGATTAAGAAAGGCAGTGTACAGCGCACTGTGGGTGCAGTTGGCATTAGTTGTTTGTTATGCAGAAGAGTAGTTTAACATATGTGTTTAAGGCCGATGTTGAGTGTTACGAGAAAACTATTTCAACTAGTTTTCCTATAATTAAAAGAAAGCACCCGACGTTGATGTTGACGCCATATTGCCAAAAGAGACGGTCCAGTTTTAGTCTTGAATTTGTTTTGACATCAGAAAAATATTCGTAAAGCTCATGTGAATAAGTTTTCGGTACTGGTATATTTAACTGAAGGTTACGAAAGTATACGAAATAAAATTGACCATCTCTGTTTGTTACAGAATTTTATTACAGATCGATCAATGTTCTTAAATTATATTGGCAGCGGCGAAAAACAAGTTTCGCATCATTTGTATAGAGGTCACCATATCTCCAGTTTGTCGCTGGTGTGTCTTTAGGTTGTCTCTGAGTTTTAAGGATTTTATTTCCTCCATTTCTGGGTGATTAATTGCCGTCCCTAAGTTCCACAATTTTTTTTTTTATTGACTCGTTTTCAAAGCTTTTGTATAAGCTCAGACTTTGCTTCAATATTATACCATCTAATTATTGCCCTAAAACGATACGGTTATTTCACCCATTAAAGAAGTGATAAAATAGATCTTTGAAGACTTAGGAGTCCTATCTCGTATTGTAAAACGAAAAATATGGCAGATGTCCTTGTGTTTGTCAAGGGAATTCCCTTTCAGTGCTAATTTGAAATTAAACTCAAACGTTGTTTACTGAAATCAACAGCTGGTTGCGACGAATATGTTCTTGTTTAAATATCAAGGTATTGAATTACCATAGAGGATCAGAAGGAAAATTCCCCATGAAAGAACTCTTGTTGAAGGAGGGACTGACTCATCTTTTAGTGATTAAGTCTTTCGTCTGTTAGCTAATCCTGCGTTGGTAAATGAAAGGACTAATTAGAAGCCGGAATAAAATGTTGAATCTATAGAGAGTAATTATTTTGCGAAAACGAAATTTCTTCCAACCTAAAACGAGGCGGCGTGTCTGTGGTGGTTAAGTAATTTTTCCTAATCTTTGACAGAGTATTTTTAACAATTGTTTCGTGCGTCAGTGAGCGGTCATTAATATACGATGCACACAGGAAGTTTGTAGAGCTTGAATGATACGCGGGAGTTACTTAACAAGCAACTAAGAATGATCGTAGGTTCATAAATAATAAATGTTGGTTATGTAGGTTTAACAAGGTGTAGTTTTAAACTCGACTTCGTCTCGGGAATTATTCAACAATATTCACTTCATCTTCGGCAAATGATTGCTAAATATTTCATCGAGTGTTGATAGTTTTTAGGTATCCATTCCTTCATTTTCCTTCTCGGTCAATAGATTATCATGTTCAATTTAGCATAGTCATATAACTCTGGTTATCGGAGGAGAATGGCAAATCGCTTAGGGGAATTACGACATGAAGAATTCAGTCACTGCTATGTAAATGAAAGCGTTGACAGAGAAAAATTTAGGCGAACTTTGTTATATAATTTTTCCAGGACAATCATTCTAAATTTTTTGGCGAAAGGAGGAGAACAAATAGAGAATGTAAAAGAAACAGCGAAAAATTGTTCAAAAATGTAATTTCCTGCTTTCCTTCTGTTTTGTTTCTCGTTTTGTCGGAGACGAAACGGAGGTAAAAGAGCCACAAAATGTTACTAATGACACATTTTAAGTCAAATATTTTGAAATAAGTTTGTATCTGTGGCCATGGCTCAACCTTATTCACACAAATGATATGGACATTTGATTGACACCCAACTCGATTAAACTAGGTTGTATAAACATCGTTCCCATTATTAGCACTGCGGCACGGTGTTCCCTCGCCCCCGGGTCGTGTTGTTCAAAGTCTCAAACTTATTCATGGGCGAAGTAACTCGTACTGAAGCCCTAATAGTGAGTGCCTTCTCGCAGGCTAAATAAAGCGGAATTGTTTGTTGCAACATGAAAAACATAATCTTAAAAATGTCTTTTAATATTTGCCTCTTGTTATTATTTCATACGTGATGTTCATCAGTGACAATTTAGACACAAAGCAAAGGCTTTTTTGACACAGCAAACGATTTTCAGACGTATTACAAACGTGTAAACAATAGTCGGGAAGTTTTTATTTGAGATGTCACGTAGGAAAAAGGGTTCCAGAAATCATCGTTGTGCAATTAGCGTGTAAACGAAATATTTGTCTCGTTGCTATCACTGAATTTTGGAGATGTTGTCACTTAAAAACAATTTGTTATCGTTTTTACGAAATTGAAAATAACAGTTTAACCTCTTCACTCAGCTGTAAATTTATTTCTTCCTGAGAAGATGAATTTTCAAATAAAATGATAATATTATCACAGATGTCCACACGTTTGACTCTAGATGCTAATTCAAGCTTAAATTAAACTCTGTCGATTAGACAAACATGCAGATGTGGCGCACTAAAGACTCCCGCATTTAAACTAAGGCTTTTAAGGAGATAAATCCAGAACAAAATGTCACATTATGAATTTCCTAGTGAAAGTGAAAAAGCTGGTAAAAAATGAATTTGAAAAAATGGTCTGGCAGCGTAACATGTTGTTACGGTTTTGTTTTTGACATTAGTCAAAACGGGGATGCAAAACCCCAAGTAGGCGCACCATGTATATTTCATGGTCGCTATTAAATAAATTTTGCCGGACTTTGAGTTCGTCTCAAGATGGAACAACACAAATACACAAGGAAATTTTTACAGTAACTTTATAACCATCCTTTGGTCTTTAAAAAGCTTGACGCTCAGTAGATTTTGTCATATCGGTCATTGTTAAAACTGTCTTTGTTTTGATGCTACTTTTCGACATAGGAAAAGTATGTCGGACAAAAATATTCACCAAAAAATAAATATTACTTTGCCAGCTTCAATAACGACAAGGGAGTAAGTTTAGATGATAAAACAAAGGATTATGTTTACAGAAATACCGTAGGTCCAGTACAGTCGTTACATGAGGTCACACAACTCGGGTAATATTCACGGTGAAAATTTTGCATATTTGAGCGGTCGAACGAAAAAGTCATTTCTCGAAAACTAAAATATATTTTCACAAAAAAACTACACCACAATTATTAGAACATATTGGGCTACAAAATATGAAAGTAGGAGAGAAAAAGAATTTTGGGCGACTTCCCACAATATTTCAAAGTTGTTCGATGGATGCTGACATCCTCTCTTAAGTAACCTACAAGAAAAAAGGAACGAATGCAGAGTAATAACTACAACAAATTTCATTAGAGGTGTAACACAGACGAAAACAATTGAAGAACTGCTATAATCTCCCTCTTTAGAGGGTGGGCATTAATCAGTATCAGTTTCAAACCTGAAGCATCCCACAGCTGCAAATTTTGGACGCGTTTTAAATAATTAAACGCTGGTAATGAAGTCTTAATGTGTTTATCATAGAAAATTTTAAGTTATCATCGTTCGGCGTTTCCTGTTTAGACGAAATATTTCTCGTTGCAAGAACAGATAACCTCAGTACAAGAAAAAGGAAACGAATATCGAATTATGTCGATAACAAATTTAAGTAGGAGTGGAACACAGACGAAAACATTTGGAGAACTGCTATGTTCCCCCTCGTTAGAGGGCGGGCTTCAACAAGAATCAGTTTCTTTCGCAGCAGTCAACATTTTCCTCTCCATCACAACATTTCTTGGGAATTCTCTTATTCTTGTTGCCCTTCATAAAGAATCATGCCTTCATCCGCCGTCCAAACTCTTGTATCGTTGTCTGGCAACAACTGATCTGCTGGTTGGTCTTGTTGTTCAGCCTCTCCATTTTACTTATTGGATGTCTGTCGTTCACGAACACTGGAGCCTTTGTTATTACGCAGGGGAAGCAGCCTACACCACAGGCGCAGCATTATGTGGAGTTTCTTTGCTGACGATGACGGCAATAAGCGTGGACAGACTTATCGCCCTTTTTTGGGGGTTGAGATACAAAGAGATTGTAACTTTGAAGCGCATTTATATCATCGTAGCTAGCTTTTGGGTTTTATGTCCTGTTGCCTCTTTAGGCATCATTTTCGATAAGCGTATAACCTTTTTGTGTGACTCGATATTGATACCGCTTTTACTGCTTATTTCACTCGCCTCGTACACAAAGATTTTTTGCACTCTCGGACATCATCAGGCACAAGTACAAGATCATATTCAACAACAGCCGAGCCAACCAAATGCACTGAAAATGGCGCGATACAGAAAGGCAGTGCACAGTGCACTTTGGGTAGAGTTAGTATTAGTTGTTTGTTATACACCATACTATATAGTGGCAATTGTAGTCACTTATGGTACAACATATTCATCACAATTAGTCATCACAGGGGAAATGGCAACTATGCTTGTTTACTTTAACTCGACGTTAAACCCGTTTCTTTACTGCTGGAAGATAAGTGAAGTGAGGCGAAGAATGAAGCAGACAATCAGACAAGCACTTTGCTGTCCATGCAGCTAGACCATCCTCGAGTTAAACATGATCGTATAAGTACTTTATTAAGATGACTGATAGAAAACGCTTGTCGCTTAAATTTTTGTTCGAGGTCTGTCGATAATATTTTTTGCTAGTCACGTAAAACAAATAAATAGAAAGCAATGGAGACACCAACTGAAGCTTTTAAAAAATATTTTTCATGCCAACAAACTTTATTTTGATTGCATAAATTATTCATCGAAGGAAAGATGTACGTGCACAAGAGGATATATAATGTCCTATAATCTCTTGACTTAAATGATACTCTCATGAATGTTATTATAAGAAAGCGAGAGAAATAACTGATACATAAACATGTTTCTACAGTTGCCTTTAATTGCTATTTCATAACAGACGCAGCCTAAGGTTCGTTGCAAGAACAGAAACCTACAAGAAAAGGGAAACGCCGAAGACAGAATTATGTCAACAACAAATTTCAGGAACGGTAGAAGTCACACGAAATCATTTGAAGAACTACTATGCTCTCCCTCTTTGGTGGGTGGGCTTCAACAACAACTATCAATTTGTTTCTTTCCTACAAACAGATATACTTTATTGGCTCACAGGGCTTTTCAGAGTTAATGTTAAATTGCAAAATTAAAATAAAAGTAATGCCTGATGTTCCTCATGGGTTCTAGGGAAAAAAATATTTACTTTTCTTTGACATTAAAAAATATATATCTTGATGCAATGTAAATAAGAAAGGCTGGTAGAGAAGTTTTATTTGAAAATTATCAAAGAAGTCATTAAGGTCTCAGTGATCGTCGCTCCGCGAATGTTGTTCAGACAAAATATTTCTTGCTACAATCACAAATAAACTGCAAGAAAAAGGAAACAAGTGACAGAATAATGTTGATATCAAATTTTACAAGTGGAACACAAGCGAAAACATTTGAAGAACTGACTTGCTCTCCCTCCTTGGTGGGTGGACTTCGACAAGAATCACTTTCTTTAGCAGCACTCAACATTCTCCTCTCCATCACAGCATTTGTTGGAAATTCTCTCATCCTTATTGCCCTTCACAAAGAATCTTCCCTTCATCCGTCGTCCAAACTCTTGTATCGCTGTCTGACAACTACTGATCTCTTGGTTGGTCTCGTAGGCCAGCCTCTAGCTGCTTCAAGCTGGATGTTTAGTGCTCACGAACACTGGATTCCTTGTCGATACGCAAGTACCGCGACTTTTATCACAAGCTACGTATTATGTGGAGTGTCTTTGTTGACAATGACGGTCATAGGCGTCGACAGACTTCTCGCCATATTGCTGCAGCTTAAATACAAACAAATTGTAACTTTGAAGCGGACGTATATCATTCTGTTTTGTCACATCTAATTCTGGTTCGATGGAAATCATGGAGAAAAAATACTGGGAAGTTTCTAGATTAGGAATGAAATAAGAGTGATTGATTTGACAAACTCATTTGCCTATCTTAAAAATTCGTTCACGGTATTTACAGGTTTTGAATTTCTTACTAACAATTTTCCCCGATTGAGGTTGTGCTTGGTCATATTCTAAAATAAAAAAAAAATGTTGCAGATGTCTTTCAACGTTTTCCTTCAAATGCGAATGCAAACCTAAATTAAAACTTTTATTTTTTTATTTTTTACTGTATATTTCTATTTATTTACATATTTTTCTTTCATATTTATAGATTGCCACCGTTTCAACTTTCGCCTCAAACGATTTACGTCTGGGATTGATCTTTTTATTTTCAGTTTTCCAAGGGTGGAAATGCCTCAAGACCTATAAAGATCTCATCAACATAATAAACGTTTTATTGCATGACAGAGAGGAAAGGGTTTTTGGCAGCGCTATAAAATAAGCATTTTACAGCGCAGATGTCTTTTTGCTTGCCACTTAGAGCGATATCATACCAAAGGCAAATAGTGCCAAAAAATTAAAAGACAAGCCTTTTTGTTTGTTCCGAATTTACACGAATGGTGTTTTCGAGAAATTAGTGTCAGTACTATTCAAAGACCTTTTAGGTAGAATAATTTCAAATTAATAATAATTTAAGGTGATACTTTAACTGTGTTAAAGAATCACCTCTTATTACGAAATTGATAGAGAGTGATAATTTAAGCCTGTTATCCTCTGGAGCTCCTCAGTGGGGAAATTGCTTTATCTTTTGACTGAATAGGCAGTTTGTATTTGCATTTTGAATAGGTAAATCCTACTGCGAAATTAGCGAAGGTTTCTGGGTAAATGTTATCACAGATAGTGAGCCACTTAAAGTCATCGTGGTTAGGCTGGTGATGTCTTGAAAAAAACATCTCTTGTTACTTACAGTTACAAATATCGTCCATGAAAACGAAATGACCGTTTGCTGAATTGCAAATGTGAAGAATGTATGCTTGCAGTTATACTGATTGTCTCTCGAGCTTCCTGTAAAGAAACGCGACTATACTGGATAACATTTCCGCACCAAATAAAATTTTCAAAAGAAGGTCAATGTCAGTGTTTCATTTTCAAAACTCAAATTTTTGCCTGAATCAAATTCATCTGAAAAGGGGCAGATAAATTCTGATAAACTTCCTGTTTTTATCTGTGTAACAGGCAATTAGTTTGAAATATTTAATCTCTGGCCTAGAGGGTGATTCTACTCTTTTCAAAAACAGAAAAGAACATTTTAGACGGCCGCCGTCTCACTAATTATTTTATCTGAATAAAATAAATACCAATAGGTAAGAATAATCAGTGGAATTCAGCTCAGTATAGCCAGAACACAAGGTTACAGAACTGTTTATCGCTAAGAAATTGGATCCTTTCATGGCTGTGATAATTACAAGGAGCAGCTGGCACAAAATTCGAGATGAGATGATTTTTTTTTTTTTTTGCCACAAAATATTTAGTTTGTGTTCGATTTTCAAAATAGTAAACGTCATTAGGTATGTCAGGTCGTGATAACTGCCGGGCGGAACCTTTCTAAACGAAAGATATCTCGTTGCAGTTATAGATAAATTACAGGAAAAGGAAGCGATCGTTTACCAAACTGAAGATTGGTGATGACAATAACTGATCTAACAGGCGGTGGAATAGAGACGAAGATCTGAGGTTGGATTCCTCTTTGGGACTCAGAATCTTTTCTTTGTCCCTCGCTCATGACAAGGCGAAAAGTATCTCTCTCTATTTCTTTACCGAGCTCAAAACTTACCATCTCTCTTATTCAACTTACAAATTACAGATAACCTGAACAAAATTTGAAACGCTTGCAGAGTGATGACGGCAACAAATTACTCGGGGGATGGACCGCAGATGAAAACATTAGATGATCTTGTATGCTCCTCTTCTTTAGCGGGCGAATTGCAACAATATTCCTTGCTTTTGTCAGCAGTCAACATTTTTTTTTCTCTTACAGCATTTCTTGGGAATTCTCTGATCTTTGTTGCACTTCACAAGATATCTTCTCTCCATGCGCCGTCCAAACTCTTGTATCGTTGTCTGGCAACAACTGATCTGTTGGTTGGTCTGGTAAGCCAGCCTCTCGTTGCTACTCTTTGGATTTCGGTTGTTCATGAACAGTGGAGACTTTGTCGATTCGCATGGGAAGCAACCTCCATTTCAGGGTATGGATTATGATGACAGCCATGAGCGTGGACAGACTTTTGGCCTTGTTGTTGGGGCTGAGATACAAACAAATTGTAACTTTGAAGCGCACATAAGTCATTGTCGTTACTCTTTGGATTATAACCGTTGTCACTACTCTATACCGCACGTTACGTTCTCGTATAGCGCGTTGGTTTGGTCGCATTATCATCTCATCTTGCCTATTGGTCTCGATTACATCATATGCTAAGATTTTCCGCGCTCTTCGCCGTCATCAGGCTCAAATACAAGATCATGTTCAACACCAGCCGAGCCAACCAAATGCACTGAACATAGGGCAATACAGAAAGGCAGTGTACAGTGCACTGTGGGTTCAGTTAGTGTTACTTGCTTGTTACGTACCAGTTAGTGTAGTGGCAATTGTGATGGCTCACAGACAAGCAAATTTATCACATTTAGTTGTCGCCCTGGGAATAGCAAACACCCTAGTTAATTTGAACTCGACGTTAAACCCGTTCCTATACTGCTGGAAGATTAGTGAAGCGAGACAAGCAGTGAAGCAGACAATCAGACAAGCACTTTGCTGTCCATGGACTTAGATCCCTCATAGTTCCCTGCCTCTCTATGCGGCCACTCATTGGATGTCCTTTGTTCACGAAAACTGCAGCCTTTGTCGATAAAGGCAGCGGACGCAGTCTATATGACAAGCTATGCTATACAAATTGTTTCGTTACTTAATAGAAAAGCCTCAAGACCTATAAAGATTTAAGAGGAAATGGGTTTTAGCAGTGCTATAAAATAAGCATTTTGTATATGTCTCTTTGCTTGTCACTTACAACAAAATCGTACCTAAGGCAAATAATGTCGAAAATTTGAAGACACATCTTTTTGTTTGTTCCGAATTTACGCGACATACATGTAGTTTGCCCACGCATTGTAAACGGTAAACGCCACTGAGGAAGTGTTTTTTGAGATAAGAATAGGAAGGAGGCTTTAAGTGATAGTGAACAGGAAGAGGTATTCAAAATATGTTCCGGCTAAAGTGAACATTAATTGGCTTTCGATGTCACTGGAAAATGCCTAAAGAAATGTCAGCCTTCCAGGGGTCTTCGTCTTCAGAGTTATTCATTTCTTCTTGTGTATTGTAGATAGAAAGGGAAGAATTGCAAACAATTGCCAGTTTTTAAAACAATCGTTTCCTCTTTTGGTTCGTATTGAGAAAACGATGCACCAGCTAAATCCACTGAGAACATTTTTTGACACTTCTATGACACAATTAAGAGCTCTACAATCATTGTTGGAATAGTAATTTCTGCTGGGAGTTCTCAATCTTTTTAGGTTAGTTAAGCTTACCAAGTGCTAATAAGACAAACATGTCTTGCTGCGATTAACACCGGGGAAAGTAAATCACTGTTGATTAGACTGCGTTGCAAAATGAAGACGAAAACAAATATAACACGAGGTGGAACGCAGCAAATATTTGAAGAAATGGTCTTTTCCCAATATTTGTTCGGTGGATTACAACCACAATCAATATATTTGTGAGTACTCAACATTCTCCTCTCCATCGCATCATTTCTTGTGCTTTTTACTTACAAATTGTCTCCTTTTTTTAATAATGTGAATGATCGCTAAAAAAGTTGTCATATTTTTCACTTTAAAGGGATTTCGTGGCTGCATTTTTAAGGAGTAAACGCTAGTGACAAGGATGATTTAATTCACCAAAGCAGGGAAACATCACGTACACCTCAGAAGAAAACTTGACATGTCTTGTCACAGAGCAGGCAGTTCGTAAGAGCGCTATAAAATTAGAGAATGCTTCTGAGAAATACTTTTAAGGAGATCTTGTTAAGAAGGTGAATTACTCTTGGCCGAGTAGGTATTGTGGAAACAATAAAAAATCTCTCGTAACATAAAATCAAATTAACCTGCAAGAAATGACCCTTTTTCATTGAACTGCCTGATGATGGAGAATATTTTGTAGCGTTAACAATGTCTCTTGTCAAAAAGAAATGCGATTTTCTTCTCTAAAATTTCATACATAGTAACTTTTTTAGAAAATGGTAAGTATCAATTCTTTTTTTAATATCCCATCATTTGCCTAAGAAATTTGTTTTTTCAAGGAGTAGAAAAAGAAACGATAAAATGTTTTCGCAAAGAAACGAATTTTATGTATTTTCTTTACATTCTACCCCTCTGAGATAGTGCTCTTACGAAGAAGCCTGGGAAAGAGTTTCTTGATCCAATACTGAAATGATGATAGAAATGGCACATATGTCTACGTATGTCCTTGCTTCTTATTCAGCCTAAGATATCTTCAGTAGCTACATTAAACAAATGCGCTTAGCAAACACGTGACCTTTTGTCAAGTAAAAAATCCTCCCGTTTTTTCTGTGTAAAAGGAGATGTTTTGATGATGAGCTACCAAGGAAGTCATTTCATGTGAATGTTAACACGAGAGAAAGTTGTTTCCCAATCGTTTACTGCCGGGAGATAAGTGGAACGACACAAGCAATAAAACAAGCAATCAGCTAAGCACTTTGCTGTCCATGAACTAAAATGGAGGACACACGAAGATCATACTAAGGACATACGTAGATCCCTCTTGTGCGGCAATCGTGGCATAACTTTCAAAACTGACTTACGGTTGAGTCACGGTTATTATTAGAGAATCAATTAAATCATTGCTGAGGCCGTTGTTGATATTCTTTACTTCCATATCATGAAAGAAAGTTAATCGAAACTCTGTAACCACACTCTGTAGCGGCCCTTATCCTTACACTTTTTTCGACAACGCATAATCGAAACGACCTTATTTTATTCTTGTCTTTCATAGTAATATGTAAGTATGGGCTAAAACTTTAAGGAGTAATGACGGTTGAACTGTTGAAAGTATCTGTTTCTTGATGGTAGAGTGGTAGAATAATATCAAGTCTTTGTTTTTCTAAAAAAAATTGCACAAATCATTAATTACGCCCTATTGCCGTGTGACTCGGTCACAAGGCCTGCTGTACAAACGAATTTGTTTTGTTATGAGAAAGTGTCCATAATGCTCATGAATTTAGGAGATGTTTATGCTACTTGCAAACGATTCGAAATTCTGTGTAAAGAAGAAAATTGACAAAAGACATCTATCAAAAGCTCTCTTTCTTCCAAAATTGAGAGTAACACCCCATCCTCTTCGTTTAGCTGTAAATGAATTTTTACCTGAAAAGACAAAGTTTCTAATAGTCTTTCAAATATGTTGTGAAAAAATAATATTGTGTTGTGAAATGATGGCTCGTCCCCGCGGGGCTTTTCAGAGTATAATTTTTTATTACAAAATTTAAAAAAATAAATAATACCTGATCACCTCCACGGCTACAAGGAAAAAAACATTTACTTTTCTTTGACATGAAAGACATATCCTGATGCAATGTAAATAAGACAGGCTTGTAGAGAAGTTTTATTTGAAATTATCAAAGAAGTCATTAAGGTCTCAGTGATCGTTGCTCCGCGAATGTTGTCCAGAAAAAACATTTCTTGCTGCAATCAAAGATAAACTGTAAGAAAAAGGAAACAAGTGACAGAATAATGTCGACAGCAAATTTTAGTACAGGTAGAACACAGACGAAAACATTTGAAGAACTCCTATGTTCTCCCTCTTTGGTGAGTAGACTTCAACAAGAATCACTTTCTTTCGCAGCACTCAACATTCTCCTCTCCATCACAGCATTTGCTGGAAATTCTCTCATCCTCATTGCCCTTCACAAGGAATCTTCCCTTCATCCGCCGTCCAAACTCTTCTATCGTTGTCTGGCAACAACTGATCTGTTGGTTGGCCTCATTAGCCAGCCTCTCGCTGTTTCCAGCTGGATATTTAGTGCTCGTGAACACTGGATTCCTTGTCGATACACAAGTACCGCGACCTTTATCGTAAGCCACGTATTATGTGGGGTGTCTTTGTTGACAATGACGGCCATAAGCGTGGACAGACTTCTCGCCCTGTTATTGGGGCTGAGATACAGACATATTGTAACTTTGAAGCGCACATATATCGTTGTAGTTACCTTTTGGGTTCTATCCAGTGTCGCTGCTTTATGTTACAAGTTAGATCACCGTATAACAACTTGGTATGGCCTTACAGTTGTACCATTATGCTACGTTATCTCAATTGTGTCGTTCACGAAAATTTTTTGCGCTCTAAGTCATCATCATGCACAAATACGAGATCATGTTCAACAGCCGAACCAACCAAATGCAGTGAATACCACAAAATACAAAAAGGCAGTGTATAATGCGCTGTGGGTTCAGTTGGCATTAGTTGTTTGTTATTTTCCGTATGGTTTACTGGAAATTGCAATCAGACAAAGCAAAACTTATTCATGGTACCTAGTCATCATGAGGGGTGTAGCAGGCACATCAACTTTCTTAAACTCAACGTTAAATCCGTTTCTGTACTGCTGGAAAATAAGTGAAGTGAGACAAGCAGTAAAGCAAACGATCAGACAAGGATTTAGCTGTTCATAAAGTTAGATCTACCTCAAATTATGCTCGTATTTATACATTCTAAGCATATTTATTGATTCACGATTATCACTTTAGAACTCTATTCAGATATGTGAATAGATGAGAGATAAATAGCAAACTGAATTGTTGTCTGAGGCTTCTACGAAGTCTGCTTTTTCGCACGAAGACGACTGAAGGGAAGGAAATGGAAAAACCAACCTTATCACACTCTATCATGAATACAACAAGTCTTAATTGAATGAAAGATATACATGCACCGCAGAGTTCCACTTTAGATTTTGAGTCTGCCGAAGCAAATGCACAGAGTTGATAGCAACACTCAAGCATTACCTTATCAGCGAAAGTTTCTCTGAGTTGACTTCGTTTCCATCTGAGATGGATCGTTTCTAGCTGATAGCAAAGATTTAATTGTCCTTGCCTCTTATTGCTAATTACTACCAACGAAGAAATTGTGAGGTGTGAGATTTTATAAAGCACACGCTGGTTTAAAGCGCGTTTTT
Organism: Pocillopora damicornis; assembly: GCF_964200805.1. Lineage (NCBI taxonomy): Eukaryota > Metazoa > Cnidaria > Anthozoa > Scleractinia > Pocilloporidae > Pocillopora > Pocillopora damicornis. The sequence continues at coordinate 19,965,053 of NC_142680.1, read as the reverse complement.
TCATTACCTGTCATTTCTTTTTTGTCGCATCTGCTTCTGGTTCGATTAAAATCATAGAGAAAAAATACTGGGGAAGTTTCTAGAATAGGAATGAAATAAGAGTATTGATTTAAAAAAACTTATTTTGACTTCAAAATTCGATCACGGTATTTACAGTTTTTGAGAAAGAAAGGGTTTTAGCAGCGCTATAAAATAAGCATTTTTAACCTTCTCCTCAAACGATTTACGTCTTGGCTTGATTTTTTTCATTTTCAGTTTTCCAAGGGTGGAAAAGCCTCAAGACCTTTAAATATTTAAGAGGAAATGGGTTTTAGCATAAAATAAGCATTTTGTATATGTCTCTTTGCTTGTCACTTACAGCAAAATCATACCTAAGGCAAATAAGGTTAAAAAATTTAAAGACACATCCTTTTGTTTGTTTCGAATTTACGCGACATACATGTAGTTTGCCCACGCATTGTAAACGGTTATCGCTATTGAGGAAGTCTTTTTGAGATAAGAATAGGAAAGAAGGTTTTAAGTGATAGTGAACAGGAACAGGCATTCAAAATTTCTTCCGGCTAAAATGAACGCTAAGTGGCTTTCGGCGTGACTGGAAAACGCCTGAAGAAACATCAGCCTTCTAGGGGAATTCCTCTTCAGTTATTTATTTAATCTTGTGTATTGTTGACAGCTAGATCCCCTAAGAGCATTTTTTGACACTTTAACGACATGATTAACAGCTGTACAAACATTGTTGGAATAGTAAATGTTGCTGGGAGTTCGTTATGTCAATCTTTTTAGGTAAGTAAAGCTCAGCAGGTGATGACAAGACAAACATATCTTGCTGCAATTAAAGCCGAGAAAAGTGGACCACTGTTCATTAGACTGCGTCGCAATATGAAGACAACAACAATTATAAAACGAAGTGGACATTGATACCACTTTCATTGCTCATTTCACTCGCCGCGTTCACAAAGATTTTTCGCACTCTCAGACATCTTCAGGCACAAGTACAAGATCGTATTCAACAACAGCTGAGCCAACCAAATGCACTGTACACGGCGCGATACGGAAAAGCAGTGCACAATGGGTACGGTCAGTTTTAGTTGTTTGTTATACACCACAATATATTGTGGAAATCGAAGTCACTTATAGTAAAACATATTCATCACACTCAGTCGTCACACGCGCAATGGTAAATATCTTAGTTTACTTTAACTCGACGTTAAACCCATTTTTTTTACTGCTGGAAGTTTAGTGAACTGAGACAAGCAATGAAGCAGACAATCAGACAAGCACTTTGGTGCCCATGGAGTTAGACCATCGTCGAGTTATACATAATCGTATAAGTACTTTTAGTGCAAAGCTGACCGATGGAGAACGCTTGTCAATTAAAGTATTCCTCCAGGTCTGTCGATATTACTTTTTGCTAGTCACGTAAATCAAATAAATGGATGGCAATAGAGACACCAACCAAAGCTTTTAAAAAATATTTTTCATGCTACAAAACTTTATTTTTAAGCATCAGTTATTAATCCAGGGAAAGATATACGTGCACAAGAGAATATATAATCTTCTATAATCTCTTGACTTAAATTATACTCCATGAATGTTATTATAAGAAAGCGAAAAAATAAAATTGACCATCACAGTTTTTATTAAAGACTGGGTGGGATGCGGTTTCAGATGGTTGCTGCTCCAGTGCTGATCGATCGTTCATTGGTATCAAACCGATTTTTCTCCTATTTTCGCGACAAGACGTTAGCAGAGAAAAATTTTATAACAGAGGTATACCAGGCTAACTTTGGCTCATAAATTTTCAAGGACAGTTTTCTTAAAAAAAACTTTTTGGCGAAAGGAGGAGAACAAATAGAGAATGTAAAAGAAACAGCAAAAAATTGTTTAAACACGTAGTTTCTTGCGTTTCTTTTGTTTCATTATTCGTCTTGTGGGAGACGAAACTGAGGTAAAAGAGCCACAAAATGTTACTTATTAGACTATTAAATTCAAATTTTTAAAATAAGTCGGCATTGGTGGCCTTACATCAATTTTGAATCGTTATATGCATTCGAAATGCTGGACTTTTTGTCATTGATGTTACATCCCTAGCTCAAACCTTCTTTGTTTTCAGCTTGCTGAGGCTGATAATGATTCAAGGGTCAACATTACACAAATGATATGGACATTCGATTGACAGCTTATCAATGAAACTAAAACTACTTCTCTGTATTAAAGAACTGGACGAGTTGTTGGTTTGTCTATCAGCAATTTTCCCGTCCAAAAATAAAACAACGAATATATATAAAGTGTAAAAATTTGACTTTCATAAAACAGTGCTCAATACATAGGAGTAGAGCGATGTATATATTGTGGGAGGAAAAAGACAAATAAACTACAAGTCCATCCCTACAGGTCTGTTTCGTGGTTGCCCACTTATCAGGGGATTTAATGAGAATAATCTTTACCATCGCTTCTATACAATATAATCTAACATATATATGAGAAAGACTTCAAAACAAGATACAGAAACCACAACGCATCATTCCCCCGCGCTAAAAACAGAAACTCCACCGAACTCAGCTAGCACATCTGGACCCGCAAAGACAACAACATCGAACACTCTATTTCCTGGCACATTCTCTCATCACACTCGCCGTACAACAGCTCAAGTAAAAGATGTAATCTCTGCCTCAAAGAAAAATCCCTAATCATCTGCCGACCCGAACTATCAACACTAAACAAACGTAATGAACTCGCGTCTTCCTGCCGTCACAGAAACAAAAATAAATCAAATAAATCAACAAAACAACAATCAACAATTTAAAGTGAAAGAGAAAATTGTAGAAAATAGTTTGCTAGCGTGATAACTTGATCTTGTTACTATTTTGTTTTAAGCTCTGGTCTAGCTTTCCGTAGCTAAAATGATTCAAGTCTTACCTTTTCGCAAAAGATATGGACCCTTGATTAGCATCCTATTATAATGAAATTTCATTCTGGTAAAGAGCGACTCTCTTTTTAAAAACGCCAACTTAACAGATGTTTCTATACCTGCCGTTTGTTGCTATTTCATAAAAGAGGCACCCCAAGGTTTCCGGAAAAAATAACTTTAAATAAAGCAAGTTTTGATGCGATTGTTAGTTAGGAAGTAAGGATTCAGTTATCCTTGCTGCAATTTTTCGTTGAAAGAACAGAAACCTGCAAGAAAGAGGAAACGCCGACGACAGATTTATGTCGACAACAAACTTCAGTAGCGGTAGAAGTCACACGAAATCATTTCAAGAACTGCTATGCTCTCCCTCTTTGGTGCCTCTTTGGTGGGTGGGCTTCAACAACAATCATCAATTTGCTTCTTGGCAGTTAACATTCTCCTCTTCATCACAGCATTTTCTGGAAATTCTCTTATTCTTGTTGCCCTTCACAAGGAATCTTCTTTGCATCCGCCGTCCAAACTCCTGTATCGTTGTCTGGCAACAACTGATCTGTTGTTTGGTCTAATCACCCAGCCTCTCTATGCTACAAATTGGATGTCCTTGGTTCAGGAACACTGAAGCCTTTGTCAGTACGCACTTGACGTTGCCTACATCACAGGCTCTGTATTGTATTTAGTGTCTTTGATGACGATGACGGCCATAAGCGTGAACAGACTTCTTGCCTTGTTGTCGGGGCTGAGATACAAATTGTAGCTTTAAAGCGCATATATATATATATATTATTGTAACTACCTTTTGGGTTTTTACCCTTGTCGCCTCTTTATGTGGAATTTTTGATCACCGTATAATCTTTCTGTACGGCTACCTAGTTACAGCATTTTGCCTGGTAATATCACTCGCATCGTACACAAAGATTTTTCACTCTCTCAGATATCATCAAGCACAAGTATCAGATCAACAACAGCCGAGCCAAATAAATGCACTGAACATGGCGCGATTCAGAAAGGCAGTTTACAGTGCACTGTGGGTGTAGTCAGCATCAGTTGTTTGTTATGTACCAGTATATACAGTAGGAATTGTGATCACTCTTACCAAAAAAATATTCTTTACTCTTGGTCTTCGCATGGAAAGGAGCAGTTATTTTACTTTCGTTTAATTCGACGTTAAACCCTTTTCTTTATTGCTGGAAGATTAGTGAAGTGAGAAAGGCAGTGAAGCAGACACTGAAAGAAGCACTTTTCTGAAATAGGTCTGCCTTTAATGGTTCTTCAGACCCTCAAAGCAGACTTATTAAGTCATGATTATTATTGGGGAGCAGTCGTCAGATAAGTTTTAGGATAAAAACAAATAAGTGGCTCAATGGAATAGTTGCGCAGGCTGTTGTCGATAGTCTTTATATCTCCGAGAACAATCTAACGACAGACTAGGTAACCTTAGCTATGTGTTTTCATAGATAAGGTTTCTTGCCGCTATGCTAAAATACAAGATGTCATAATCGAAGAAAAGATATGCAAACATTTTACTTTCATGTTTTCTCCTCTTAGCAATATGAAGGTATCAGATAAAACTTCAAAGAGTAGTTTAAGAGATGTGTTTGAGGCCGATGTTGTCTGTTGCGAGAAAACTTCTTCAGCTAGTTTTGCTATAATTAAAATAAAGCGCTTGACGTTGATGTTGACGCCATATTGCAAAAAGAGATGGTCCAATTTGTTTGTTTTCTGATCAGAAAAATATCCGTAAAGCTTATGTGAAGAAGTTATGTACATTGACCATCTCTGTTTGTTACAGAATTTTCTTCGAGATCGATCGATGTTCTGAAATTATATTGGCGACGGCGAAATTCGAGTTCCGCATCATTTTTTAAAGATGTCACCATATATCCAGTTTGTTGCTGGTGAATCTTTAGGCAGCCTCTGAGTCTTATGGATTTTATTTCTAAGTTCCACAAACCTTTTTATCGAGTCTTTTTAAAGATTTTGTATAAGCTCAGTATTTGCTTCGATACCATACCATCTAATTATCGCCCTAAAAAACGACATGCTTATTTCACCCATTAAATAAGTCATAAAATAGATCATCTAAGACTTAGGGGTCCCATATCGTATTGTAAACCAAAAAATATAGCCCATGTCTTTGTGTTTGTCAAGGGAATTCACTTTCAATGCTTATTGGAAATTAAACTGACAACTAGTTGCGACAAAAATGTTATTGTTTAATTAGTTTTAAAGCTGCCTTCGCTGTACTGAATTATCAAAGAGAATTAGAAAGAGAATTCCCAAGGAAAGATCTCTGGTTAAAATAAGAATTGACGCATCTTTTTGGTTAAGAAATGACTGATTTGAAGCCGGCATAAAATGTTGAATCGATACAGAGTAATTATTCGGCAAAAAAGAAATTTGATTTGACCCCAAACTTAAAACGAGGCGGCGTATCTGTGGTGGTTAACTAATTTCTACTAATCTTTAACAGGGTACTTTTAACAATTGCTTCGTGCGTCTGTGTGCGGTCATTAACATACGATGAACGCAGGAAGTTCGGAGAGCTTGAAAGTCACGTGGGAGTTGGCTTAACACGCAACCAAGAATGATCGTAGGTTCATAAATAATAAATGCTGTTTATGTAGGTTTAACAAGGTGTAGTTTTTAACTAGACTTCGTCTCGAGAATTACAATATTCTTTTCATCTTCAGCGAATAATTGCTTAATATTTTTGTCGATTGTTTATAGTTTTTTTAAAAGCATCCATTTTTTATTTTCCTTCTCAATCAATAGATTATCATATTCACTTTAGCAAAGCCATATAATCCTGGTTATCGGAGGAGAATGGCGAGTCGCTCAGGGGAACTATGACATGAAGAGATTCAGACACCTACCACATTTCTCGGACAAGACGTTGGCAGAAAAAATTTCATAACAAAGGCTAATTTTGGCTCATGATTTTTCCAAGTCAAAAAGTTTGTCAAGGATTGACATCCTTAGCCTAAATCTTCCTTATTTTCAGCTTGCTGATGCTGATAATGATTCAAGGGTCAACCTTGCACAAATGATATGGACGTTTGATTGACACCCTATCGATGAAACTAGGTCGTATAAACATCGGCCTAAGATGGTTCCAGGTTCCCATTTTTGGCACTGCGGCTCGGCGTTCCTTCGCCCCCGAGTCGTGTTACTAAAAGTCTCAAACTTACTCAAGCGCCGAAGTAACTCGTATTGAAGCCTTAATGGTGAGTTTCTTCTCGCAGGTTAAGTAAAGCGGGATTGTTTGTTGCATCATGAAAAAAATTATCGTAGAACATAACGCGTGTGCTTGCCCTATGTAAGTCCTATTGAGCCGCTATGAAGAAAATCTTTATTTCCGCACGCCCGTGGGTAAATAACATGGCGTGAGCATTTTTTGTTCATTGTCGCTCTGTTATAAAAGAATTTGCTCATGCTTTTAGCTGTGTGTATATCGAGTTATAGATGCACTTGGGAAGTTTGAGGAGCACTCAAAAAGCTAGAGTTGCTCTCGGCTGCGTCTCGAGCTACTCTTATGTCTTTTTTGTGCTCTTCAAACTTCCCGGGCGCATCCATAACTCGATATACGCACGCTAAGCATGAACAAATTCTTAATTAAGATGTCTTTCAATATTTGCCTCTCATTCCTATTTTATACGTGATATACAAGACAAGCTAGGCACAAAAAAGGCTTTTTTGACACAGCAAACAATTTTCTGACGTATTTCAAACGTGTAAACTGTAGTCAGGAAGTTTTTATTTGAGATGTTATGTAAGAAATGGGGTTTTATTAGTCGTCGTTGTGCAATTGGTGTTTAAACGAAATATTTCTCTAGTCGCTATCACAAATTACGTCATGACAAGAATATTGTCAACTTCTGAAATATTTAATATATCCAGTTTAATGCTGGTCTATTTTTAAGTTGTCTTCAAGTTTTATTGATCCTATATCTACCAACTCCGAGTGCTAAACTGTTCCTAACTTTCACTCCTTTTTCCTTGAACTCATATTTCCCGAAGCTTTTTGGAATTCAGAATTTACCACAATACGGCGGATAATGTTTGCACTTAATTACATTTTAAATAATTAAACGCTAGTGAGGAAGTCTTAATGTGTTTATCGAAGGAAGGTTTCATTTCTCATCGTTCGGTGAGTCCTGTTTGGACAAAATATTTCTCGTTGCAAGAACAGAGGAAACGAATGCAGAATTATGTCGACAACAAATTTCAGTAGAGGTGGAACACAGACGAAAACAACTGAAGAAATGCTATGCTCCCCCTCTTTGGTGGGTGGGCTTCGATCAGCATCAGTTACTTTCGCAGCAGTTGACATTCTCCTCTCCATCACAACATTTCTTGGGAATTCTCTTATCCTTGTTGCCCTTCACAAAGAATCTTCCCTCCACCCACCGTCCAAACTCTTGTATTGTTGTCTGGCAACAACTGACCTGTTGGTTGGTCTTGTTGCTCAGCCTCTCCGTGTTACTTATTGGATGTCGGTGGTTCACGAACATTGGAGTCTTTGTCGTTACGCAGGGGATGCAGCCTACATCACAGGCTCAGTATTATGTGGAGTTTCTTTGCTGACGATGGCAGCAATAAGCGTGGACAGACTTATCGCCCTGTTGTCGGGGCTGAGATACAAAGAGATTGTAACTTTGAAGCGCATTTATATCATTATAGCTAGCTTTTGGGTTTTATGTCTTGTCGCCTCTTTATGCACCATTTTCGATCAGCGAATAACCGCTTTGTATGCCTTGATATTGGTACCACTTTCGCTGCTTATTTCGCTCGCCTCGTGCACAAAGACTTTACGCACTCTCAGACATCATCAGGCACAAGTACAAAATCATATTCAACAACAGCCGAGCCAACTAAATGTACTAAACATGGCACGATACAGAAAGGCAGTACACAGTGCACTGTGGGTAGAGTTAGCATTAGTTGTTTGCTATACACCATGCTTTATAGTGGGAGTTGTAGTCACTAATGGTACAGCATACTCATCACACTTATTCGTCACATTGCAAATGACAACCATCTTAGTTTACTTTAACTCGACGTTAAACCCGTTTCTTTACTGCTGGAAGATTAGTGAAGTGAGAAAAGGAATGAAGCAGACAATCAGACAAGCACTTTGCTGTCCATGGAGTTAGACCTTCCTCGAGTTATAGTAATAGAGAACGCATGCGAGTTAAATTCTCAGGCTTATTCGAGGTCTGTCGATAATTTTTTTTGCTAGTCACGTAAAACAAATAGATGGAAGGCGATGAAGACACAAACCAAAACTTTTAAATAATAATTTTACATGCTACTAAACGTTATTTCGAATGCATCAATTATTAATCGAAGGAAAGATGAACGTGCACAAGAGAATATACAATCTCTTCTAATCTCTTGACGTAAATTATACTCTCATGAATGTTATTGTAAGAAAGCGAAAGAAATAATGGCTTTATCTACCTGTTTAGTAGATGAGTCGCATCAACCTACAATTTCTCTCTGTGCTGTGTACATTGTCCTCATCTCCTGGCAACTCTCTTGTCGTTGTTATAAACAGTTGCAAACTTGAACTTGTTTTGTCATTAGAAAAATATCCATATTGCTTATGAATGTTTGAAAATGTCATTGATAATGATATCATAAAACAAACATTGTGTAAGTGGATGCATGGATTTAAATAAACACTAACCTTCTCTTATTAAATTCTTTTCAAAACCCCTAATTTTCCGAGATTAAACGTAAGATTCCATCTTCTCCGCTCAGCTAAAGGTGAATTTCTACGTACCTGAGAAGACGGCGTTTAAAATAATTGTGAAATGCTAATAGTATCAAAGATGTCTGTCTGTGCGTTTGACTCTTATAACTAACTTGTTCCTATTTTGGTCACGTTTCCTGATAAACTTTCATCGATAGAGAGCTAATCAAGTGTCCATATCATCTGTGTGAGCAATGAGCAAACGCCGATGAGAAAGTATTTATGTGGTTATTGAAGGAAGTTTCAGTCATCGTCGCCCGGCGTATGCTGTTTAAACGAAATACGTTTCGTTGCCAGTTGCCTCAGTGCAAGAAAAAGGAAACGAATACAGAACAATGTCGGCAACAAAGTTCAAAACTGACTGATAGGGAACTCTCGTCAATCAGCTGTACTATGATGTATATGTTTGCTCGAGGTCTTTCGTTTGTATTTTTTTTTTTCGCACCTTAACAACTAAAGGGAAGACTATGGAAAAACTAACCATAAATTTTTAAAAATAGTTTTAATGATACCACAAATTATCATGAATAGATCGATTCATATTCTAAGAAAAGATGTGCGCGTGCATGATCATACTCTCACGTTTGTTATTAAAAGAAAGTGTAAGGAACAAAATTGAAGCAAGAACGATTATTACAAAGTTCTCTTTCAGGTTCATCTTTTTGCTGAAATTATACGCTTAAGAGAAAAAAGGAATATTGAATGAAAGAAATTATCGACTTTTAAAAATATTCGATAGAAAGTGTCGCTTTATATTCAGTTTGTTCATGGTGTATTTTTCAGTTGTCTCCAAGTGATGTTGATTCTTTGTTTACAATTTCCGAGCGATTAACTGTCCCAAACTCTTCCCTATATTTCTTTCAAGTCGTTTCACAAAGTTTTATTGAATTCAGAATTGACCAAAATAGAGCAAGAATATTTCCAATTGATTATCGGGCCTAGAAATAGCAGTATATCTAAATATACTGCTTATTTCATTACTTAAAAAAAGTCGCAGTCGAGTTTCTTTATTGTTTTGAAAACAGTAATATAGCTGATGTCTGTATGTTTGCCAAGGGATTTGACTTTAGTACTAATTAGTTTGTACTCGAAGTAAATTTTACAGATTGAGGTAAACAGCTAACAGCGGCCCATTTAAACACAGCGGTCAAACACTGCGCATGCACGTGTTTTGAAAAGATTAGGAGGGATTTTCAAATGCGTGTATCGCGTGAAGTGAAGAAGGAAATGTTAAATTCCCAACTATTCCAAACTGAATGCGTAATACAGCTGAAAGAGAATTTTCGGGGAAATCTTAAATCTTGGTCTTATTTTATTGTGAGATATCTCAAATCATTTTTAACGCAGACGCCTTGTTCCGACGATGAAGGCAAATTACAGAACCTTTCTTCTACCTTTGCCAGCACGGCCAAGCTTACGACTTCATCACGCCGCCAAGCAAAGTGTAAAAGAAAGTACGAAAGTGCAAAATAGCACAACACGGGTTGAGTTTAAAACAACAATGTGTGTAAGCCTAGAGCCTTAGAAACTTTGAAATTTCCTAAGAAACTGAGAAAAATTACGCATCATTTAGATTCTCAATGTTTACAAAGGCAAATTATCTGTCTATAAGCGCATGCGTAATCATATGACCGCTGTGTTGCCCATTTATTACCGCCTACTACTCAAGCTGCAGTCGCTATTCGGAATAATTAAAGTGGAGATTAATGAGAGGGAGAATTGGCGGAAAAAGAACTTCTTCACAAGAATCAAATAAGTTGTTGCATTTTTTTAACAATGAAGGCACTCGTGTGGTTTGCTTCTCAGCTTTTTCCCCATCGATGAATAAAATAACGGATCAAAAGTTAAAATGAATAACGTAGAGTTGAAAGAAACGTAAATATGTTACGAAATGAATAATTTAGTATTTGATGAAATTTCCAGATGACATCTTATCTTAATGTACTGCTTATTTCATCATTTAAAAAGGTGAAAAAAAGTTCTCCTATCAAACAGTAATACAGCCGATGTCTATCTGTTTGTCAACGAAATTACCTTTTATTGCTAATTTGTACTAAAACTAAAATTGTTTGAGATTAAAAACTTGTCGCAGCCCTCACAAACGTTTTAAGTAGTTTGACCAGCTGCAGAAATTGAGAATTTTCTGGATAAAGTCCTACTCTGTATTAAAGAATTGGACAAGTTGTTGGTTTGTCTATCAGCAATTTTCCCGTCCAAAAATAAAAAAAATTCTGGATCTAAAGTTGATATATAAATATATATAAACCTATTTTCGAAAATGATGCTATTTAAAAAAATATATTAAATAGTTTATATATTTTTTTTCTTCTCATCACAAAAAGTCACAAGTCTTCTCATCACAAAAGAAAATATATGTTTATTTGATATATATTTTCAAATTTGAAAGGTTTCTAAAAACGGGTATTTACTTATATGTATAACGTCGAAAGAAACATCATCATGTAAACGTCTTGGCAAGCAGGTGTCTTCTTAACAACTTATTCGTTCCTCAGTGTGCGATATAGAGCACGAGGCAATCTTAGAGAGTTTGAAATATGTGTCAGAGTTGGTAAAGACGAAGCCTCTCCTAGAACAATTGTAAATTTTTCAGCGACTGTTGATAAGGTTTGAGCGCCCATCCCTTTATTTTCCATCTCGATTAATAAATTATCCTGTTTACTTCAACATTGGAAACTAACTGTCATCACCAAAGTACAATCGTTAATTGCTTGAGAGAATCGCAGGAATAAAAATTGAATAACTTTTCTTTTACAGTTGCACAAAATGTTTTGCTAAAGGGATAACTTGATCCTGTCACTATTTTGTTTTTTAGTTCTAGTCGGATACGAAATGGAGAGAAAAAAGGGTACAAAGCGTAATTAGATACACAGTTAATTTGAAATATTTTCAAACAAGTTTGTATGTGTGGCCGTACATTAATTTTGAATAGTTGTGTAGTCTACGTAGTACATTCGGTGATTGTCACGAATTCAATTTTTCTCTCAGAACAATTGAAATCGCCAGCTTGAGCTTTTGCATTTTTAGCTTTCCGTAGCTGATAATGATTCAAGTCTTAACTTCACACGAAAGGAATGGACCCTTGATTTGCATCCAAATATAATGGAATTTGATTCTGGCAAAGAGCGACTCTTTGCCGCACTGTAAAAACACTGAAATAACAGATGTTTCTATATTTGCCTTAAATTGCTATCTCATGACAGAGGCACCCAAAGGTTCCCGGGAAAAAAATATTTTTTTGACCCAATAGAAAATTTCCTGATGGCATTTTAAATAAGTAAGTCTGTATGCGATTGTTAGTTAGGAAGTTAGGCTTCAGTAATCCTTGCTGCCATTTTTCGCTGCAAGAACAGAAACCTACAAGAAAAGGGAAACGCTGAGGACAGAATTATGTCGACAACAAATTTCAGTAGCGGTAGAAGTCACACGAAATCATTTCAAGAACTGCAATGCTCTCCCTCTTTGATGGGTGGGCTTCAACAACAACTATCAATTTTCTTCTTGGCAGTTTACATTCTCCTCTCCATCACAGCATTTGCGGGAAATTTTCTTATTCTTGTAGCCCTTCACAAGGAATCTTCTTTGCATCCGCCGTCCAAACTCCTGTATCGTTGTCTGGCAACAACTGATCTGTTGGTTGGTCTTGTTGCCCAGCCTCTCAATGCTGCATATATGATGTCTGTGGTTCAAGAACACTGGAGTCTTTGTCGATACGTAAGGGACGCAGCTTACATCACAGGCTATGTATTGTTTTTAGTGTCTTTGATGACGATGACGGCCATAAGCGTGGACAGACTTCTCGCCCTGTTGTTGGGACTAAGATACAAGCAAATTGTAACTTTGAAGCGCACGTATATTATTGTAACTGCCTTTTGGGTTTTTAACCTTGTCGCCTCTTTAAGTGAATTGTTTCATCACTCTATAACCTTTTGGTACGGTTGCCTAGTTATATCATTTTGCCTGGTAATATCAGTCGCATCGTACACAAAGATTTTTTGCACTCTCAGATATCACCAGGCACAAGTACGAGATCAACAACAGCTGAGCCAAACAAATGCACTGAACATGGCGCGATTTAGAAAGGCAGTATACAGTGCACTGTGGGTGCAGTTAGTATTGGTTGTTTGTTATGTACCAGTATATACAGTAGGAATTGTGATCGCTCTTACTAAAAATTATTCATTACTCTTACTGGTCACACGGAAAGTAGTAGCTACTTTATTTTGCTTTAACTCGACGTTAAACCCGTTTCTTTATTGCTGGAAGATTAGTGAAGTGAGAAAAGCAGTGAAGCAGACACTGAAAGAAGCTCTTTGCTGACTTAGATTTTCCTCGAGTTGTTCTTCAGACTTTTGAAGCGGACTTATTAAGTCACGATTTTTATTAGAGCGCAGTCGTTAAATAAGTTATTGGATAGAAACAAATAAGTCGCTCAATAGAATAGTTGCACAGGCTGTTTTCGATAGTCTTTATATCTCCGAGAACAATTTAACGACAGACTAGGTAACCTTAGCTATGTGTTTTCAAAAATATGGTTTCTTGCCGCTATGCTAAAATACAAGATGTCAGAATCGAAGAAAACATATGCAAACATTTTACTTTCATGTTTTCTCCTCTTCGCAATCTGATGGCATCAGATAAAACTTAGAAGAAAAGTTTTAGAGAGATGTGTTTGAAGCTGATGTTGTGTGTTGTGCTAAAACTATTTCAGTTAGCTTTCCCAATTAAAAGAAAGCGCTTAACGTTGACGCCATGCCTACTGCCAAAAGAGACGCTTCAATTTAAGTCTTGAATTTGTTTGTTTTGTGATCAGAAAAATATCCTTACAGCTTATGTGAAGAAGTTTTTGTTTATTTAACTCAAGGTTATGAAAGTATATGAAATAAAATTGATCATCTCTGTTTGTTACGGATTTTTTTTTACAGATGGAGCGATGTGATGAAACTATATTAGCAACGGCGAAAAACAAGTTTCGCATCATTTGTAAAGAGGTCACCATATGATCAATTTGTTGCTGGTATATTTTTAGGTTGTCTCTGAGTTTTACGGATTTTATTTCCTCCATTTCCGAGTGATTGATTGCTGTCCCTAAGTTCCTTATTTGGATTTTATTGAGTCGTTTTCAAAGCTTTTGAATAAGCTCAGAATTTGCTTCAATATCGTACCATCTAATTATCGGCCTAAAAACGACGTGGTTATTTCACCCATTATAGAAGTGATAAAATAGATCTTTTAAGAGTTAGGAGTCCCATATCGTATTGTAAAACAAAAAATATAGCCCAAGTCTTTGTGTTTGTCAAGGGAATTCACTTTCAGTGCTGATTTGACATTAAGCTGAAACAGCTGGTTGCGACAAACATGTTCTTGTTTAATCATCAAGGTACTAAATCATCATAGAGATCCAGAAAGAAAATTCCCTAAGGAATAACTTTTGTTAAAGGAGGGATTGACGCATCTTTTAGCGATTAAATCTTTCGTCTGGTTTTCTGTCAGCTAATCCTCCGTTGGTAAATTTTTGACAGGGTATTTTTAGCAACAGCTGTGTGCGTCAGTGAGCGGTCATTAATATACGATGCACGCAGGAAGTTTGGAGAGCTTGAAAGAATTACTTAGCAGCAATCAAGAATGATCGTAGGTTCATAAATAATAAATGCAGTTAGGTAGGTTTAACATGGTGTAGCTTTTAACTCGACTTCTTGTCGGGAATTATTCAACAATATTCATTTCATCTTCGGCAAATAGTTGTTAAATATTTTTATCGAGTGTTGATAGTTTCTAGGTATCCATTCCTTCATTTTCCCTCTCGATCAATAGATTATCATGGTCACTTAAGCACAGTCATATAACTCTGGTTATCGAAGGAGAATGGCGAGTCGTTCAGGGGAATTATGACATGAAGAAATTCAGTCACCTGCCGTATACATGAAAGCTTACTTGATATCAAACTGATCTTTCCTTCTTTTTTCGCGGACAAGACGTCTAACCCTCCAAAAATGTTTTGGCGAAAGGGAGAGACAAAATAGAGAAAGTAAAAGAAACAGCAAAAAATTGCTTGAACACGTAATTTCTTGCTTTCCTTTTGTTACGTTTCTCGTTTTGTCGGAGACGAAACGGATATAAAAGAGCCACAAAATGGTATTAATTACACAGTTTAATTAAAATATTTTAACATAAGTTTGCATCTGTGGCCATGCATTAATTTTGAATAGTTATATGCATTGAAACTGCCGGACTGATTGTCATGGGTTTTACTCTCTAGGCTTAAACCTTCTTTATTTCAGCTTGCTGAGGCTGATGATTAATCAAGGCTCAACCTTACACAAATGATACGGACCTTTTATTGACACCCTATTAATGAATGAAGAAATGTAAAATGGTTTCCGTGTTTACATAGCCTGATGTAAACACGCGGGAGGTTGGGAGAACACGAGATAAGAGTAGGAAACCACGACGCAAAGCGGAGTGGTTTCCAGCTTATCGAGTGTTCTCCCAACCTCCCAAGTGTTTACATCAGGCTATGTAAACACGGAAACCATTTTACATTTCTTTTATAAAATAACTAATGAAAGAGGAACGAAAACCGTGTTTACATACGCTCATATAAAATGGTTTTATGGCCAATCAGAGCGCGCGTATGTACTATTTGAATTATTTTATAAACTAGGTTGTGTAAACATAGGCCTTCGATGGTTCCAGGTTACCATTATTTGCATTGCGGCACGGCGTTCCTCGAGTCGTGTGGCTCAAAGTCCCAAACGTATTTACAGGCAAAGTAATTCGATTGAAACCATAGTATTGAGTGCCTACTCGCAAGCGAAATAAAGAGGGATTGTTTGTTGCAACATGAAAAATTAATCTTAAAGATGTCTTTAAATATTTGCTTCTTATTCCTATTTCATACGTGATGTACATGACAAGTTAAGCACAAAAAAAGGCTTTTTTGACACAACAAATAGTTTTTTGATGTACTTCAAACGTGTAAACAATAGTGAGGAGGTTCTTATTTGAGATGTTATGTAGGAAATGGGGTTTCAGTGATCGTCGTTGTGCAATTGGCGTTTACTAAAACGAAATATTTTTGTGGTTGCTATCATAGATAACCTCACGACAAGAATAATGTCAACTTTTGAAATAGTTGATGTATCCAGTTTAATGCTGGTCTCTGTTTAAGTTGTCCTCAAGTTTTATTCATCCTATGTCTAACAAGTCCGAGTGATTAAATGTTCCTAACTTTCACTCCTTTTTCCTTGAACTCGTTTCACGAAGCTTTTTTGGAATTCAGAATCTACCACAATACAGGGATAATGATTGCACTTAATTAACTTGCCCAAAAGAATGGCAGTATATTTAATATACCGCTGAAACTGCTTATGCTGTCATTCAAAAACTAACGAAAGAGAGTTTCCTTATCATATAGTCAGACAAAGATATTACCGATGTTAGTGTGCTTGCCAAAGGAATTAACTTTTAATGCTTATTTGAAGTTAAATTGATCTGAACACTGGAATAAACAGCTGGTTGCGACAAATATATGCTTGTTTAGTTTTAAAGCTGCCGTTGCCACAATGAGTCATAAAAGAGGATTAGAAGGAAGCTTGCTGAGGAAAAAAAAGACTCCTATAAAAGAGATTGATGTAATAATCGCATTTTCAGTGATAAAATCACCTCTTAAGGGTGTCTAGTAAATATATCTGCACTTGTAAGAAAAATTGTAGATCGAGAATGAAAAATAAAAAGTTTGAATAAAAATTGGCATCAAAAGAAAAGCAAATTAATATTTTGGTACCCGATGGAACTCTGGGATTAAAACGATATCGGGCACGTAAGGCGCGCATGGCTGGTGCAAAAAAATGGTTTCTCCGCCTCGTCTATTTTCATTTAGTGCCCAAAAATTCGCCTGCTACCCACTCGTAGTCAATATTGCCTGACTCTTGCGCGTTTTCTGCGGTTGATGAATTTTGTTTGTTTCTTTTGTGAGTCACTATTACTTCTTTGTAGTATTCAATTTTCGCAATTGGTCGTTGAGTTCTTTTTCCCTTCTAGACTGAAAGTATTCGAAATACATTGCGACACGAGCCATTTACAAGGCCAGTTATAAACGTGAATTTGTTTTTAGCTAAAAAAAATTTCATAACAAAGGTATAATAGGCTAACTTTGGTTTATAATTTTTCCAGGACAATTATCAAAAGGTTTTCGGCGAAATGAGGAGAACAAATACAGAATGTGTTCAAAAAACTGTTTCAACACGTTATTTCTTGATTTTGTGTTCAAAAAGAAGAGTCAGCCCTGTGGGAAAAAGGGTCAGTTGGGTGATTTTAATGGAAAGGTCTTGACCAATGTCAACTTCAAAAACTTGACTGAACAACTGGGATTTCGTGGTCGCCAAGAACACTACGACGCATACGTGGAAGACGTAATTATAAGACAGCCAGAAGATGGAACTGAAGTTGTTGAGTTCCGGGAAGGTCCCACTAAAATACAGATCGGTGGTCTCACCATCAGGCGAAGAAAAACACCACAAGCAATGTTCAGCACCGATGGTGGAAAAAGCGATCCAGTGAAGCTATTCCAGCTTTGGTTGTCCGAGCGACCCGAAGGAATGAAGAACACAGGGCCACTCTATCTAAGCATCATAAATCTTCCTAAATCAGCAAATGTTTGGTACACCAAAGGTCGAATGGGACAAAACACCATCGGCAATATAATGAAATCCATGGCCTCCTGTCTCAGGACGAATGAGAAGCTGACGTACCACAGCATGAGTTTTGGTCTCCCACCAAAACACTGCAAATGAAGCCTCAAATCAAGAGATTGCAGTCCGACATAAACGAACTCCTCTGGTTCCTATGTATCACGTCCAACAACAAGGCTAGATGCATCAGGCCATGGGCTCCAATCCTGGTTTTCAGCCAGCTTTTCAGGCTGCACCTTTAATTTCTTCTCCACAGAAGAAACGAAGGGCTTACATTATTGAGTCAGACGACGAGGATTGAAGTTTAAAGCCTATCTCTTTTTCTGAGTATTGAGGTCTTCTTGAATTTCTTGGATGAAACTTGTCTTTCCTTTGATATGCTTGACTGAGTTTTTGACACATGACGTCAAAGTCTTTCCGTTTTGCATACAAAATTAGACGTAAAAGCTTTTCGGGTTCCGCTTTTTATTTACAAACCGGCTCAATACTGCATCAATAAAATATTTGAACTGACCAAGTCCTGATTTTGAAATCACGCGTATGACTTCAGCCCTAATAATATACATGGAAGAATTACTCAGTTCTGATTGGTTAATATAAATGCAGTTTTCAGGTAATTCAGTGCATACGAGAGTTAATTCAAGGCAGAAGAGGGTTGACTCATGATCAGTGCAAAGAAAGTAACAAATCAGGCATTCTGATTGGTCAATAATCAAAAAAACTCACAGATAGCTAATCAAATGTGAGCCTTGGATGTCGCAACAAAATTTGAAAATTTGCGAGCGAAGCAATGGCCGGCGTTTTAAGTAGGTTTTCTTTCGCCACCGCAGCTGAAAAACAACGAAAACACTGGAAAAAGCACTGCTTTTTGGTTGTCGGTTTGGAAAAAGTGGTGTTTAGAGAAGGGAATTGCCAAGGAAATCGAAAATTACGAGCCGACCCAGCTTAACACTTTGCTCGAGCGATCCAACGCCGAAATTAAAAAACAAACATGGTTAAACCTCGGAAACGACGATTCTATCTCCTCGAAAGTGACTCTGACACAGACTGAACAATTCCTTGAACTTTTTAGCCGGACTTTGAACTTTTTTGCGCCTTAGAGATGTGAAGATATCATTGCATATTATTGTTTTGATCGCACGCGGTCGTTTTGACCGAACGCACGGTTTGAATAAATTATTTTTCCACTTGATGCGCGCGCTTTGCTTATGCTTAATTATGATAAGCCATCTCGTATTTTTCCATGTATACTATTAACACGAAATCACATGATTTTTATCGTGCAATTTGGAATAAACAAGCAAATTGTTAGTTTTGTATTTAAAAAAATTTACTCGTACTTATTTACTCCAAATTGCACTCGAAATCATGTGATTATCTATACAAATTGCACTCCACTCAGTTCAATTACCATTATTAACTCAACGCGAAAGATACGGACCCTTGACTAGCAACCTATTAGAATGGAATTTGATTGTGGTAAAGAGCGGCTCTTTGCGGCACTGTAAAAATACTGAAATTTGCCTTTTATTGCTATTTCATAACAGACGCACTCAAAGGTTCCCGGAAAAAATATATTTAAAATAAATTTTTTTTATATATTTATATATTTATAAAATAAATTTATAATTCTCTTATATTGCCCCAACAGAAAATTTCCTGATGCATTTTAAATGAGTAAGTCTTTAAGCGATTGTTAGTTAGGAAGTTAGGCTTCAGTAATCCTTGCTGCCATTTTTCGTTGCAAGAACAGAAACCCTCAAGAAAAGGGAAACGCCGAAGACAGAATTATGTCGACAACAAATTTCAGTAGCAGTAGAAGTCAAACGAAATCATTTCAAGAACTGCTATGCTCTCTCTCTTTATTGGGTGGGTTTCAACAACAACAATTAATTTGCTTCTTAGCGGTTGACATTCTCCTCTGCATCACAGCATTTGATGGAAATTCTCTTATCCTTGTTGCCCTTCACAAGGAATCTTCCCTGCATCCGCCGTCCAAACTCCTGTATCGTTGTCTGGCAACCATTGATTTGTTGGTTGGTCTTGTTGCTCAGCCTCTCCATGCTCTATCTTGGATGTCCGTGGTTCAAGAACAGTGGATCCTTTGTCGATACGCAAGGGACGCAGCCTACATCACAAGCTATGTATTGATTTTAGTGTCTTTGATGACGATGACGGCCATAAGCGTGGACAGACTTCTCGCCCTGTTGTTGGGGCTGAGGTACAAACAAATTGTAACTTTGAAGCGCACGTATATTATTGTAACTACCTTTTGGGTTTTTACTCTCGTCGCCTCTTTAAGTGCAAAATTTTTATCTCCTTATAATCTTTGTGTACAGCTCCCTAGTTATATCATTTTGCCTGGTAATATCATTCGCATCGTACACAAAGATTTTTTGCACTCTCAGATATCATCAAGCACAAGTACGAGACCAACAACAGCCGAGCCAAACAAATGCACTGAACATGGTGCGATTCAGAAAGGCAGTATACAGTGCACTCTGGGTGCAGTTAGCATTAGTTGTTTGTTATGCACCGATGTATACAGTGACAATTGTGATCGCTTATACTAAAAAATATTCATTACTCTTAGTGGTCACATGGAAAGTAGCAGTTATTTTACTTTACTTTAACTCGACGTTAAACCCGTTCCTATACTGCTGGAAGATGAGTGAGGTGAGACGATCAGTGAAACAGACAATCAAAGAAGCACTTTGCTGAGTTAGGTCTTCATCGGGTTGTTCTTCAGACTTTCAAAGCAGACTTATTAAGTCACGATTACTGGATAAAAAGAAATAAGTCGCTCAATAGAATAGTTGCGCAAGCTGTTGTCAATAGTCTTTATATCTCTGAGAACAATTTAACGACAGACTAGGCAACGGTAGCTATGTGTTTTCAAAAATATGGTTTCTCGCCGCTAAACTAAAATACAAGATGTCATAATCGAAGAGAACATATGCAAACAATTAATTTCATGTTTTCCCCTCTTAGCAATATGAAGACATCGGATAAAACTTCAAAGAGTAGTTTAAGATATGTGTTTGAGGCCGTAAAGCTTATGTGAAGAAGTATTCGGTACTTGTATATTTAACTAAGTTTTCTAAGGCTTTGTATGGGACAACGGGAGGTACTTACAGTCCACGCGTTTTTCCGTCCTGTCATAATTGACCATCTCTATTTGTTACAGAATTTTTTTACGGATCAATCGATGTTCTGAAATTATATTAGCAACGGCGAGGAACAGGTACCGCATCATAGAGGTCACCATATTTCCAGTTTGTCGCTGGTGTATCTCACGCCGGGCTGGCGCGTGCCGTGAAGTGGAACTTTGTCGCCCGCTGTTGTTTGAGATTGTACAGCGGAAATGCGAATAAAAGTACAAAGCAGTTTTCAAAATGGCGGCTGAAAATAGCATTTTGAATGCTATTGTGGCTCTTCGTCCTTTACGTGATGAAGTCGATAATTTCTTTTTGTTTGAAGAAGAAGTAAAAACAGCTCTCACTTCAATTTTTGAAAAAAACCGTGTGGGCCAAAGCTCTTTGAAACGAGCTAAAATGTCACAAATTCCAGCGACAGCACTCCTGGAAGGAGAAGTGAAGATGTGGCTTAAGATGCTCCATAGGCGCCTCAGTCCAAGAATGAAGGCCCGAAGCGCTTGGACTGTAGAGTTTAAAAGGGCGATGTCCTCGGAAATATTTTCCTTAATTTTACAGATGGTTAAAAAGGCCCGTTCCGCTTATGGTGTTGTGCACAACGAAGAAAAACACAGATATAATCTACTATAACAGAGAGAACAGACTGATTCGAGATTTTGCCCAGTTATCTGAGCTAAGCAGAGACTCAGTCCGAGAATTCCTTATTAAGCAGAGTAAAGGAACAAGAAAAGGAACTTCAAAAGTTTCCATAACTTCTGAAACGCCTTTCACCATCACATTTATTAAGAGGACACAGCAAGTGGTGGGTATTGTCTCAAGTCTCTATATGCACCATTGACTTGGTTTTCAGTTTCTAAGCCCTCTAGATAGTGTGGGTCAATTTCATGAACAGTCCCAATGTCAATCTTTTTTAACTGTTCTACAAGGTTACTATAAGTTAGAAGCTTTGGAACCTTACAGCCTTTACAAATTGAAATACTTGTTCTTTTCCCTGGTTTGCCTTCATTTGATTTCATTGAAAGCACCAGTCTTACACTTTTGTACTTTCGTTTCCCCATTACACCACTTGCATAATATGTTGCAATACTTCGAACAATGTTGTCATCTGACTTTTCAAATTCTAACACACTCTTCTTATACTCTTTACAAACTATTCTATTGGTCAACTGCTTGTTCTCTGTCACATATTTTGTTAACTTATCTAACTTGCATTAGGTTGTCTCTGAGTTTTACGGATTTTATTTCTTTCATTTCTAAGTGATTAACTTCTGTCCCTAAGTTCCACAATTTTTTTTTTAATTGAGTCGTTTTCAAAGCTTTTGTATGAGATCAGACTTTGCTTCAATATCATACCATCTAATTATCGGCCTAAAAACGACATGGTCATTTCGCCCATTAAAGAAGTAATAAAATAGATCTTTTAAGACTTAGGAGTCACATATCGTATTGTAAAACAAAAAGTATAGTCCATGTCTTTGTGTTTGTCAAGGGAGTTCTCTTTCAATGCTAATTTGAAATTAAACTGAAACGTTATTAACTGAAATCAACAGCTGGTTGCGACGAACATGTTCTTTTTTAATCATCAAGGTATTGAATTATCATAGAGGATCAGAAAGAAAATTCGCTGGGAAAGAACTCTTGTTAAAGGAGGGATTGACATAAATAATAAATGTTGTTTATGTAGGCTGAACAAGGTGTAGTTTTTAACTCGATTGCGTCTCGGGAATTATTCAACAATATTCACTTCATCTTTGGCAAATGATTGCTAAATATTTTTATCGAGTGTTGATAGTTTTTAGGTATCCATTTCTTCATTTTCCTTCTCGGTCAATAGATTATCATGTTCAATTTAGCATAGTCGTATAGTCGGAAGAGAATGGCAAATCGCTCAGGGGAATTACGACATGACGAATTCAGTCACTGCTGTGTACATAAAAGCGTTGGCAGAGAAAATTTAGGTGAACTTTGTCATATAATTTTTCCAGGACAATCATTGTAAAATTTTTCGAGAAAGGAGGAGAACAAATAGAGAATGTAAAAGAAACAGCAAAAAATTGTTCAAAAATGTAATTTCCTGCTTTTCTTCTGTTTTGTTTCTCGTTTTGTCGGAGACAAAACGGAGGTAAAAGAGCCACAAAATGTTACTAATGACACATTTTAAGTCAAATATTTTGAAATACGTTTGCATATGTGGCCATGGCTCAACCTTATTCACGCAAATGATATGGACATTTGATTGACACCCAACTCGATTAAACTAGGTTGTATAAACATCGTTCCCATTATTAGCACTGCGGCACGGCGTTCCCTCGCCCCCGGGTCATGTTGTTCAAAGTTTCAAACTTATTCATGGGCGAAGTAACTCGTACTGAAGCCCTAATAGTGAGTGTCTCCTCGCAGGCTAAATAAAGAGGAATTGTTTGTTGCAACATGAAAAACATAATCTAAAAAATGTTTTTAAATATTTGCCTCTTATTCTTATTTCATACGTGATGTTCATCAGTGACAAGTTAGACACAAAACAAAGGCTTTTTTTGACACAGCAAACAATTTTCAGACGTATCTCAAACGTGTAAACAATAGTCAGGAAGTTTTTATTTGAGATGTAACGTAGGAAAAAGGGTTCCAGAAATCGTCGTTGTGCAATTGGCGTGTAAACGAACTATTTGTCTCGTTGCTATCACAGATTTCTACTTTTGAAATATTTGATATATCCAGTTTATATATATATATGATATATTTCCAGTTTTTCCAGTTTTCTATTCTGTGTTTTAAGTTTTCTTCAAGTTTTATTGATCTTATGTCTTCCAGCCCGAGTGATTAATTATTCCTAACTTTCGCTTCTTTTTCCATGAAGCTTTTTAGGAATTCAGAATTCACCACAATACAAGGATAATCTTTGCACTTAATTACCAGCCCAAAAGAATGACAGTATATTTATGTTGTCATTTCAAAACTGACCAAAGAGAGTTTCTTTATCATATCCTCAAACAAAAATATCACCGATGTCTGTGCGCTTGCCAAAGGAATTAACTTTTAATGCTAATTTGAAGTTTAATTCAACTTAACCTGCTGGAATAAACAGCTGGTTGCGACAAATATATGCTTCTTTACTTTTAAAGCTGCCGTCGCCACAATGAGTTATCAAAGAGATTTGAAAGAAGCTTCCCAAGAAAGAAAGATTTTTAAAGAAGAGTAATAATCGCATTTTTCAGCGTTCAAATCACTTCTTAAGAATGTCTAGTAACCATATCTGCACTTGTAAGAAAAACTTTAAATCGAAAATGAAAAAATATAAAGTTTGAATAAAAATTGGCATCAAAGAAGGGAATATTTTGGTACCGATAGAACTCCAGGATTAGTGATATCAAACGCGTGGGGCCATCATAGCTGGTGCAAAACAGTGGTTTTTCCGCCTCGTCTATTTTCACTGGCTAATAATGATGTAAGTCTGAACTACATACAAATCAGACATGGTTTGATGCTTCTTTGGTTTAAAAATTTAATGAATGCAACCGAGAAGTTACAATTCATAGACCCAACGTTTCGACACTCCTGTCTAGTGCCTTCATCATACAAATCATTATAGACACCTGGTTAGCACTCTATCAGTGAAACTTGATTCAGGTCAAAAGAGATTTTTCGTCATTCTTTCAAAAGAACGATACCACAGATGACTCTCCATTTTCTACTTATTTCCATTTCATACCTGAGGCACTTCGAAGATTTCTGACGTATTTTAAATAAGTTAACGCTGGTGAGGAAGTCTTTACGTGAATGTCATCAAAGAAGTATAAGTTGTTATTGATCGTGGCTGGTTGTGAGCTGTTTAGACGAAATACTGATTACTCGTTGCAATCTTAGATAACCCACAAGAAAAAAGGAACGAATAAAGAATAATATCTACAACAAATTTCATAAGAGGTGGAGCACAGACGACAACAATTGAAGAACTGCTATACTCTCTCTCTTAAGAGGGTGGGCATCAATCAGCATCAGTTTCAAACCTGAGACATCCCACACTTCAATTTCGGACGCATTTTAAATAATTAAACGCTGGTAAGGAAGTATTAATATGTTTATTACAGGAAGATTTTAGTTATCATCGTTCAGCGTGTCCTGTTTAGACGAAATATTTCTCATTACAAGAAAAAGGAAACGAATATCGAATAATGTCGATAACAAATTTAAGTAGGAGTGGAACACCGACGAAAACATTTAGAGAACTGCTATGTTCCCCCTCTTTGGTGGGTGGGCTTCAACAAGAATCAGTTTCTTTCGCAGCAGTCAACATTCTCCTCTCCATCACAACATTTCTTGGGAATTCTCTTATTCTTGTTGCCCTTCACAAGGAATCTTCCCCTCATCCGCCGTCCAAACTCTTGTATCGTTGTCTGTCAACAACTGATCTGTTGGTTGGTCTTGTTTCTCAGCCTCTCCATGTTACTTATTGGATGTCTGGCTTTCACGAACACTGGAGCCTTTCTTATTACGCAGGGGAAGCAGCCTACATCACAGGGGTAGCATTATGTGGAGTTTCTTTGCTGACGATGACGGCAATAAGCGTGGACAGACTTATCGCCCTCTTGTCGGGGCTGAGATACAAAGAGATTGTAACTTTGAAGCGCATTCATATCATTATAGCTAGCTTTTGGGTTTTATGTCTTGTCGCCTCTTTATGCACCATTTTCGATCAGCGAATAACCGCTTTATATACCTTGATATTGGTACCACTTTCGCTGCTTATTTCACTCGCCTCGTGCACAAAGATTTTACGCACTCTCAGACATCATCAGGCACAAGTACAAGATCATATTCAACAACAGCCGAGCCAACCAAATGCACTGAACATGGCGCGATACAGAAAGGCAGTGTACAGTGCACTGTGGGTAGAGTTGGCATTAGTTGTTTGCTACACACCACGCTATATAGTGGGAACTGTATTCATTTATAGCACAAAATACCCATCACACTTTGTCGTCACAATGGAAATGGCAACTATCCTTGTTTACTTTAACTCGACGTTAAACCCGTTTCTTTACTGCTGGAAGATAAGTGAAGTGAGACAAGCAATGAAGCTGATAATCAGACAAATACTTTGCTGTCCATGGAGTTAAACCATCCTCGAGTTATACATGATCGTATAAGTACTTTTAGTGCGATGCTGACCGATAGAGAATGCTTAAATTTTTGCTCGAGGTCTGTCGATAGTATTTTTTGCTAGTCACGTAAAACAAAATGCTACCGAACTTTATTTTGAATCCGTCAATTAATTGAAGGAAAGATGAACGTGCACAAGAGGATATATAATGTCTTATAATCTCTTGACGTAAATTATACTCTCATGAATGTTATTATAAGAGAGTGAAAGATATAACTGATACATACAGATGTGTCTGTATTTGCCTTTAATTGCTTTTTCAGACGAACCCAAAGGTTCCTGGGAAAAAAAATTTTTTTTTGACCGAGCAGAGAATTTCCTGATGTGTTTTAAATAAGTGAGTCTTTCTGGATTGTTGGTTGGGAACTTAGGCTTATGAAATCCTTGCTGCCATTTTTCGTTGCAAGAACAGAAGCCTACAAGAAAAGGAAACGCCGAAGACAGAATTATGTTGACAACAAATTTCAGTAGCGGTAGAAGTCACACGAAATCATATGAAGAACTGCTATGTTCTCCCTCTTTCGTGGGTGGGTTTCAACAACAACTATCAATTTGTTTCTTAGCGGTTAACATTCTTCTCTCCATCACAGCGTTTGCCAGAAATTCTCTTATCCTTGTTGCCCTTCAAAAGGAATCTTGCCTGCATCCGCCGTCCAAACTCTTGTATCGTTGTCTGGCAACCACTTATCTGTTGGTTGGTCTTGTTGCTCAGCCTCTCCATGCTCTGTGTTGGAGGTCCGTGGTTCAAGAGCAGTGGAGCCTTTGTCGATACGCAAGGAACGCAGGCTACATCACAAGCAATCTATTGATTTTAGTGTCTTTGATGACGATGACGGCCAGAAGCGTGGACAGACTTCTCGCCCTGTTGTTGGGGCTGAGATATAAACAAATTGTAACTTTGAAGCGCACGTATATTATTGTAACTACCTTTTGGGTTTTTATTCTAGTCGTGCAATTTTTTATCTCCTTATAATCTTTTTGTACAGCTGACTAGTTATATCATTTTGCCTGGTAATATCACTCGCATCGTACACAAAGATTTTTTGCACACTTTAAGATATCACCAAGCGCAAGTACGAGATCAACAACAGCCGAGCCAAACAAATGCACTGAACATGGCGCGATTAAGAAAGGCAGTGTACAGCGCACTGTGGGTGCAGTTGGCATTAGTTGTTTGTTATGCAGAAGAGTAGTTTAAGATATGTGTTTAAGGCCGATGTTGAGTGTTACGAGAAAACTATTTCAACTAGTTTTCCTATAATTAAAAGAAAGCACCCGACGCTGATGTTGACGCCATATTGCCAAAAGAGACGGTCCAGTTTTAGTCTTGAATTTGTTTTGACATCAGAAAAATATTCGTAAAGCTCATGTGAAGAAGTTTTCGGTACTGGTATATTTAATTGAAGGTTACGAAAGTATACGAAATAAAATTGACCATCTCTGTTTCTTACAGAATTTTATTACAGATCGATCAATGTTCTTAAATTATATTGGCAGCGGCGAAAAACAAGTTTCGCATCATTTGTATAGAGGTCACCATATCTCCAGTTTGTCGCTGGTGTGTCTTTAGGTTGTCTCTGAGTTTTAAGGATTTTATTTCCTCCATTTCTGGGTTATTAACTGCCGTCCCTAAGTTCCACAATTTCTTTTACTGACTCGTTTTCAAAGCTTTTGTATAAGCTCAGACTTTGCTTCAATATTATACCATCTAATTATTGCCCTAAAAACGATACGGTTATTTCACCCATTAAAGAAGTGATAAAATAGATCTTTTAAGACTTAGGAGTCCCACATAGTATTGTAAAACAAAAAGTATAGTCCATGTCTTTGTGTTTGTCAAGGGAGTTCTCTTTCAATGCTAATTTGAAATTAAACTGAAACGTTATTAACTGAAATCAACAGCTGGTTGCGACGAACATATTCTTTTTTAATTATCAAGCTACTGAATTATCATAGAGGATCAGAAAGAAAATTCGCTAGGAAAGAACTCTTGTTAAAGGAGGGATTGACGCATCTTTTAGCGATTAAGTTTTTTGTCGGATTTTTCTAGGAGTCCTATTCGTATTGTAAAACAAAAAATATGGCAGATGTCTTTGTGTTTGTCAAGGGAATTCCCTTTCAGTGCTAATTTGAAATTAAACTCAAACGTTGTTTACTGAAATCAACAGCTGGTTGCGACGAACATGTTCTTGTTTAATTATCAAGGTATTGAATTACCATAGGGGATCAGAAGGAAAATTCCCCATGAAAGAACTCTTGTTGAAGGAGGGATTGACTCATCTTTTAGTGATTAAGTCTTTCGTCTGTTAGCTAATCCTGCGTTGGTAAATGAAATGACTAATTCGAAGCCGGAATAAAATGTTGAATCTATAGAGAGTAATTATTTTGCAAAAACGAAATTTCTTCCAACCTAAAACGAGGCGGCGTATCTGTGGTGGTTAAGTAATTTTTCCTAATCTTCGACAGGGTATTTTTAACAATTGTTTCGTGCGTCAGTGAGCTGTCATTAATATACGATGCACACAGGAAGTTTGTAGAGCTTGAATGATACGCGGGAGTTATTTAACAAGCAACTAAGAATGATCGTAGGTTCATAAATAATAAATGTTGTTTATGTAGGTTTAACAAGGTGTAGTTTTAAACTCGACTTCGTCTCGGGAATTATTCAACAATATTCACTTCATCTTTGGCAAATGATTGCGAAATATTTCATCGAGTGTTGATAGTTTTTAGGTATCCATTCCTTCATTTTCTTTCTCGGTCAATAGATTATCATGTTCAATTTAGCATAGTCATATAACTCTGGTTATCGGAGGAGAATGGCAAATCGCTTAGGGGAATTACGACATGAAGAATTCAGTCACTGCTGTGTAAATGAAAGCGTTGGCAGAGAAAAATTTAGGTGAACTTTGTTATATAATTTTTCCAGGACAATCATTGTAAAATTTTTCGAGAAAGGAGGAGAACAAATAGAGAATGTAAAAGAAACAGCGAAAAATTGTTCAAAAAAGTAATTTCCTGCTTTCCTTCTGTTTTGTTTCTCGTTTTGTCGGAGACGAAACGGAGGTAAAAGAGCCACAAAATGTTACTAATGACACTGTTTAAGTCAAATATTTTGAAATAAGTTTGCATCTGTGGCCATGGCTCAACCTTATTCACGCAAATGATATGGACATTTGATTGACACCCAACTCGATTAAACTAGGTTGTATAAACATCGTTCCCATTATTAGCACTGCGGCACGGCGTTCCCTCACCCCCGGGTGGTGTTGTTCAAAGTCTCAAACTTATTCATGGGCGAAGTAACTCGTACTGAAGCCCTAATAGTGAGTGCCTTCTCGCAGGCTAAATAAAGCGCAATTGTTTGTTGCAACATGAAAAACATAATCTTAAAAATGTCTTTAAATATTTGCCTCTTATTCGTATTTCATCCGTGATGTTCATCAGTGAAAAGTTAGACACAAAGCAAAGGCTTTTTTGACACAGCAAACGATTTTCAGACGTATTTCAAACGTGTAAACAATAGTCGGGAAGTTTTTATTTGAGATGTCACGTAGGAAAAAGGGTTCCAGAAATCATCGTTGTGCAATTGGCGTGTAAACGAAATATTTGTCTCGTTGCTATCACTGAATTTTGGAGATGTTGTCACTTAAAAACAATTTGTTATCGTTTTTACGAAATTGAAAATAACTGTTTAACCTCTTCACTCAGCTGTAAATTTATTTCTTCCTGAGAAGATGAATTTTCAAATAAAATGATAATATTATCACAGATGTCTACACGTTTGACTCTAGATGCTAATTCAAGCTTAAATTAAACTCTGTCGATTAGACAAACATGCAGATGTGGCGCACTAAAGACTCCCGCATTTAAACTAAGGCTTTTAAGGAGATAAATCCAGAACAAAATGTCACATTATGAATTTCCTAGTGAAAGTGAAAAAGCTGGTAAAAAATGAATTTGAAAAAATGGTCTGGCAGCGTAACATGTTGTTACGGTTTTGTTTTTGACATTAGTCAAAACGGGGATGCAAAACCCCAAGTAGGCGCACCATGTATATTTCATAGTCGCTATTAAATAAATTTTGCCGGACTTTGAGTTCGTCTCAAGATGGAACAACACAAATACACAAGGAAATTTTTACAGTAACTTTATAACCATCCTTTGGTCTTTTAAAAGCTTGACGCTCAGTAGATTTTGTCATATCGATCATTGTTAAAACTGTCTTTGTTTTGATGCTACTTTTCGACATAGGAAAAGTATGTCGGACAAAAATATTCACCAAAAAATAAATATTACTTTGCCAGCTTCAATAACGACAAGGGAGTAAGTTTAGATGATAAAACAAAGGATAATGTTCACAGAAATACCGTAGGTCCAGTACAGTCGTTACATGAGGTCACACAACTCGGGTAATATTCACGGTGAAAATTTTGCATGTTTGAGCGGTCGAACGAAAAAGTCATTTCTCGAAAACTAAAATATATTTTCACAAAAAAACTACACCACAATTATTAGAACATATTGGGCTACAAAATATGAAAGTAGGAGAGAAAAAGAATTTTGGGCTACTTGCCACAATATTTCAAAGTTGTTCGATGGATGCTGACATCCTCTCTTAAGTAACCTACAAGAAAAAAGGAACGAATGCAGAGTAATAACTACAACAAATTTCATTAGAGGTGGAACACAGACGAAAACAATTGAAGAACTGCTATAATCTCCCTCTTTAGAGGGTGGGCATTAATCAGTATCAGTTTCAAACCTGAGGCATCCCACAGCTGCAAATTTTGGACGCGTTTTAAATAATTAAACGCTAGTAAGGAAGTCTTAACGTGTTTATTAAAGAAAAATTTTAGTTATCATCGTTCGGCGTTTCCTGTTTAGACGAAATATTTCTCGTTGCAAGAACAGATCACCTCAGTACAAGAAAAAGGAAACGAATATCGAATAATGTCGATAAAAAATTTAAGTAGGAGTGGAACACAGACGAAAACATTTGGAGAACTGCTATGTTCCCCCTCTTTAGAGGGCGGGCTTCAACAAGAATCAGTTTCTTTCGCAGCAGTCAACATTTTCCTCTCCATCACAACATTTCTTGGGAATTCTCTTATTCTCATCCCTTCATCCGCCGTCCAAACTCTTGTATCGTTGTCTGGCAACAACTGATCTGCTGGTTGGTCTTGTTGTTCAGCCTCTCCATTTTACTTATTGGATGTCTGTCGTTCACGAACACTGGAGCCTTTGTTATTACGCAGGGGAAGCAGCCTACAGCACAGGCGCAGCATTATGTGGAGTTTCTTTGCTGACGATGACGGCAATAAGCGTGGAAAGACTTCTCGCCCTTTTGTTGGGGTTGAGATACAAAGAGATTGTAACTTTGAAGCGCATTTATATCATCGTAGCTAGCTTTTGGGTTTTATGTCCTGTTGCCTCTTTAGGCATCATTTTCGATAAGCGTATAACCATTTTGTGTGACTCGATATTGATACCACTTTTACTGCTTATTTCACTCGCCTCGTACACAAAGATTTTTTGCACTCTCGGACATCATCAGGCACAAGTACAAAATCATATTCAACAACAGCTGAGCCAACCAAATGCACTGAACATGGCGCGATACAGAAAGGCAGTGCACAGTGCACTGTGGGTTCAGTTAGTATTAGTTGTTTGTTATACACCATACTATATATTGGCAATTGTAGTCACTTATGGTACAACATATTCATCACAATTAGTCATCACAGGGGAAATGGCAACTATCCTTGTTTACTTTAACTCGACGTTAAACCCGTTTCTTTACTGCTGGAAGATAAGTGAAGTGAGGCGAAGAATGAAGCAGACAATCAGACAAGCACTTTGCTGTCCATGCAGTTAGACCATCCTCGAGTTAAACATGATCGTATAAGTACTTTATTAAGATGACTGATAGAAAACGCTTGTCGCTTAAATTTTTGCTCGAGGTCTGTCGATGAGCGAAAGAAATAACTGATAAATAAAGATGTTTCTACATTTGCCTTTAATTGCTATTTCATAACAGACGCAGCCTAAGGTTCGTTGCAAGAACAGAAATCTACAAGAAAAGGGAAACGCCGAAGACAGAATTATGTCAACAACAAATTTCAGGAGCGGTAGAAGTCACACGAAATCATTTGAAGAACTACTATGCTCTCCCTCTTTGGTGGGTGGGCTTCAACAACAACTATCAATTTGTTTCTTTCCTACAAACAGACATACTTTATTGGCTCACAGGGCTTTTCAGAGTTAATGTTACATTGCAAAATTAAAATAAAAGTAATGCCTGATGTTCCTCATGGGTTCTAGGAAAAAAAATATTTACTTTTCTTTGACATTAAAAAATATATATCTTGATGCAATGTAAATAAGAAAGGCTGGTAGAGAAGTTTTATTTGAAAATTATCAAAGAAGTCATTAAGGTCTCAGTGATCGTCGCTCCGCGAATGTTGTTCAGACAAAATATTTCTTGCTACAATCACAAATAAACTGTACGAAAAAGGAAACAAGTGACAGAATAATGTTGATATCAAATTTTACAAGTGGAACACAGGCGAAAACATTTGAAGAACTGACATGCTCTCCCTCCTTGGTGGGTGGACTTCGACAAGAATCACTTTCTTTCGCAGCAGTCAACATTCTCCTCTCCATCACAGCATTTGTTGGAAATTCTCTCATCCTTATTGCCCTTCACAAAGAATCTTCCCTTCATCCGTCGTCCAAACTCTTGTATCGCTGTCTGACAACTACTGATCTATTGGTTGGTCTCGTAGGCCAGCCTCTAGCTGCTTCAAGCTGGATGTTTAGTGCTCACGAAAACTGGATTCCTTGTCGATACGCAAGTACCGCGAGTTTTATCACAAGCTACGTATTATGTGGAGTGTCTTTGTTGACAATGACGGCCATAGGCGTCGACAGACTTCTCGCCATATGACTGCAGCTTAAATACAAACAAATTGTAACTTTGAAGCGGACGTATATCATTCTGTTTTGTCACATCTAATTCTGGTTCAATGGAAACCATGGAGAAAAAAAACTGGGAAGTTTCTAGATTAGGAATGAAATAAGAGTGATTGATTTGACAAACTCATTTGCCTATCTTAAAAATTCGTTCACGTTATTTACAGGTTTTGAATTTCTTACTAACAATTTTCCCTGATTGAGGTTGTGCTTGGTCATATTCCAAAATATAAAAGTTGCAGATGTCTTTCAACGTTTTCCTTCAAATGCGAATGCAAACCTAAATTAAAACTTTTATTTTTTTATTTTTTATTGTATATTTCTACTTATTTACATATTTTTCTTTTATATTTAT
Source organism: Pocillopora damicornis (assembly GCF_964200805.1). Lineage (NCBI taxonomy): Eukaryota > Metazoa > Cnidaria > Anthozoa > Scleractinia > Pocilloporidae > Pocillopora > Pocillopora damicornis. The sequence goes on along the minus strand of NC_142680.1, from coordinate 19,932,030 downwards.
AGATTGCCACCGTTTCAACTTTCGCCTCAAACGATTTACGTCTGGGATTGATCTTTTCATTTTCAGTTTTCCAAGGGTGGAAATGCCTCAAGTCCTATAGAGATCTCATCAACATAATAAACGTTTTATTGCATGACAGATAGGAAAGGGTTTTTGGCAGCGCTATAAAATAAGCATTTTACAGCGCAGATGTCTTTTTGCTTGCCACTTAGAGCGATATCATACCAAAGGCAAATAATGCCAAAAAATTAAAAGACAAGCCTTTTTGTTTGCTCCGAATTTACACGAATGGTGTTTTCGAGAAATTAGTGTCAGTACTATTCAAAGACCTTTTAGGTAGAATAATTTCAAATTAATAATAATTTAAGGTGATTCTTTAACTGTGTTGAAGAATCATCTCTTATTACGAAATTGATAGAGAGTGATAATTTAAGCCTGTTATCCTCTGGTGCTCCTCAGTGGGGAAATTGCTTTATCTTTTGACTGAATAGGCAGTTTGTATTTGCATTTTGAATAGGTAAATCCTACTGCGAAATTAGCGAAAGTTTCTGGGTAAATGTTATCACAGATAGTGAGCCACTTAAAGTCATCGTGGTTAGGCTGGTGATGTCTTGAAAAAAACATCTCTTGTTACTTACAGTTACAAATATCGTCCATGAAAACGAAATGACCGTTTGCTGAATTGCAAATGTGAAGAATGTATGCTTGCAGTTATACTGATTGTCTCTCGAGCTACCTGCAAAGAAACGCAAATCTACTGGATAACATTTCCGCACTAAATAAAATTTTCAAAAGAAGGTCAATGTCAGTGTTTCATTTTCAAAACTCAAATTTTTGCCTGAATCAAATTCATCTGAAAAGGGGCAGATAAATTCTGATTAACTTCCTGTTTTTATCTGTGTAACAGGCAATTAGTTTGAAATATTTAATCTCTGGCCTAGAGGGTGATTCTACTCTTTTCAAAAGCAGAAAAGAACATTTTAGACGGCCGCCGTCTCACTAATTATTTTATCTGAATAAAATAAATACCAATAGGTTAGGGTTAGGTCTTCCATCCATGCGCCGTCCAAACTCTTGTATCGTTGTCTGGCAACAACTGATCTGTTGGTTGGTCTGGTAAGCCAGCCTCTCGTCTCCAAATCTTTGGATTTCGGTTGTTCATGAACAGTGGAGACTTTGTCGACTCGCATGGGAAGCAACCTCTATTTCAGGGTATGGTTTATGTTTAATGTCTTTGATGACAATGGTAGCCATGAGCGTGGACAGACTTTTGGCTTTGTTGTTGGGGCTGAGATACAAACAAATTGTAACTTTGAAGCGCACATAAGTCATTGTCGTTACTCTTTGGATTATAACCGTTGTCACTACTCTATACCGCACGTTACTTCCTCGTATAGCGCGTTGGTTTGGTCGCATTATCATCTCATCTTGCCTATTAGTCTCGATTACATCATATGCTAAGATTTTCCGCGCTCTTCGCCGTCATCAGGCTCAAATACAAGATCATGTTCAACACCAGCCAAACTACATCATAGGGTCACATAGGCTAACTTTTCCTGGTTATTGTTTAGTATTGTCTTCAATACTGGAAGAATCCTTCGATTTAATAACGGGCTTCAATGAAATTATACCTTTTAGTGCTAATTTGTACTTAAACTGAACTTCATTGATTGAGATTAAAAACTTGTCGCAGCCCACCCAAACGCTATTCGGAGAAATTAAACATTTCCTAAAGAATTGGATGAGTTGCTGGTTTGTCTATCAGCAATTTCCCCGTCCAAAAATAAAAACTATGGATCTAAAGTTAATATATAAATATATAGATATAAACCCATTTTCGAAAACAATACTATTTGAAAAAATATTTGAAATAGTCTGTATAAATATTTTTTTTCTTTTCTCATCACAAAGTGTCTCTTTTTGATGAAAAAAAATTTTATATATGTTTATATATTTTCAAATTCGAAAGGTTTTTTAAAAGGGGTATTTGCATATATTTGTGAAATCAAACGAAACATAGTCATGTAAACAAGGCCTAATACAAGTCCGAATCTGTCTTGGCAAGCAAGTGTCTCTTTAACAATTTATTCGTTCCTCAGTGTGCGATACTAAAATAAAGCACGAGACAATTTTAGAGAGTTTGAAATACGAGTCGGAGTTGATAAAGGAGGAGTTTCTCCTACAACAATCGAAACCTTTTTAACGACTGTTGATAAGCTTTGACGACCCATCCCTTAATTTTTCATCTCGATTAATAAATTATCCTGTTTACTTTATTATTGGAAACTAATTGTCATCACCAAAGGAGAATCGTAAATTGCTGAAGAAAATCGCATAAACAAAAATTGGATAATTTTACTATTAAATTAAAGCTTGCTTGATACAGAGGTAATTTCTCGTCATATTGTGAACAAGACATTAGAATCAAATAAATTGCTAGAGTCTAAAAGGCCATCTTTCTCTCGTCGTTATCTGGGACAATCGATATTAATTTACTGGCCAAAGCGGGAGAAGAACAACAACTAACAGTGAAAGAGAAAATTGCAGAAAATAGTTTGCTGGTGTGAAAACTTGATCTTGTTACCATTTTGTTTTTAGTTCTAGTCGGATACGAAACGGAGAGAAAAAAGCCTCAAAGCGAAATTAGTTACACAGTTAATTTCAAATATTTGGAAACAAGTTTGTATGTGTGGCCGTACATTAATTTTGAATAGTTGTGTGGTCTACGTAGTACATTGGGTGATTGTCACGAATTAAATTTTCTCCTAGTACAATTGACATCGCCAGCTTGAGCTTTTGCATTTTCAGCTTTCCGTAGCTGATAATGATTCAAGTTTTAACTTCACACGACAGATATGGCCCTTGATTAGCAATCTATTATATTGGAATTTGATTCTGGTAGAGAGCGGCTCTTTGTCGCACCGTAAAAACACCAAAGTAATAGATGTTTCCATATTTGCCCTTTATTGCTATTTCATAAAAGAGGCACCCCAAAGTTTCCGAAAAAAATTAATTATTTCGACCCAATTGAAAATTTCCTAATGCATTTTAAATGAGTATTAAGTTTTGATGCGATTGTTAGTTAGGAAGTAAGGATTCAGTAATCCTTTGTACTATTTTCCGTTGCAAGAATAGAAACTTACAAGAAAGAGGAAACACCGAAGACAGACTTATGTCGACAACAAACTTCAGTAGCGGTCGAACTGCACCGAATCATTTAAAGAACTGCTATGCTCTCCCTCTTCGGTAGGTGGTCTTCAACAACAACTATCAACTGGCTCTGAATTATATTTAGTGTCTTTGATGACTATGGCGGCCATAAGCGTGGACAGACTTCTCGCCTTGTTGTCGGGGCTGAGATACCAATTGTAACTGAAGCGCACGTATATTATTGTAACTGCCTTTAGGGTTTTTACCCCTGTCGCCTCTTTATGTGGAATTTGTTATCACCGTATGATCTTTTTGTACGGCTACCTAGTGACAGCATTTTGCCTGGTAATATCACTAGCATCGTACACAAAGATTTTTCGCACTCTGAGATATCATCAAGCACAGGTACGAAGTCAACAACAGCCGAGCCAAATAAACGCACTGAACATGGCGCGATTCAGAAAGGCTGTATACAGTGCACTGTGGGTGCAGTCAGCATTAGTTGTTTGTTATTTACCAGTATATACAGAGGGAGTTGTGATCACTCTTACTAAAAAAAATTCATTACTCTTGATCGTCGCACGGAGAAGGGCAGTTATTTTCCTTTCGTTTAACTCCACCTTAAACCCTTTTCTTTATTTCTGGAAGATTAGTGAAGTGAGACAAGCAGTGAAGCTGAAATAGGTCTTCCTTTAATGGTTCTTTAGACTTTCAAAGTAGACTTATTAAGTCATGATTATTGTTGGAGGGCAGTCGTCAGATAGGTTATTGGATAAAGTGGCTCAATGGAATAGTTGCGCAGGCTGTTGTCGATATGTCTCTGAGAACAATCTAACGACAGACTTGATAACCGTAGCTATGTGTTTTCAAAAATAAGGTTTCTTGCCGCTATGCTAAAATACAAGATGTCATAATCGAAGAAAATATATGCAAACATTCTACTTTCATGTTTTCTCCTCTTAGTAATAAGAAGGCATCAGATAAAACTTGAAAGAGTAGTTTAAGAGATGTGTTTGAGGCCGATGGTGTGTGTTACGATAAAACTATTTCAGCAAGTTTTCCTATAATTAAAAGAAAACGCTTGACGTTGATGTTGACGCCATATTGCCAAAAGAGACAGTCCAATTTGTTTGTTTTCTGATCAGAAAAATATCCGAAAAGCTTATGCGAAGAAGTTTTTGTTACTTGTATATTCAACTAAAGGTTGCGAAAGTATACGGAATAAAATTGACCATCTCTGTTTTTTCTTCGAGATCGATCGATGTTCTGAAATTATATTGACGACGGCGAAATTCGAGTTTCGCATCAATTTTTAAAGAGGTCACCATATATCCAGTTTGTTGCTGGTGAATCTTTAAGTTGTCTCTGAGTCTTATGGATTTTATTTCTTCCAATTCCGAGCGATTAACTGCTGTCCCTAAGTTCCACAAACTTTTTTATCGAGTCTTTTTTAAAGACTTTGTATAAGGTCAGTATTTGCTTTGATACCATACCATTTAATCATCGCCCTAAAAACGACATGGTTATTTCACCCTTTAAAGAGGTGATAAAATAGATCTTTTCAGACTTAGGAATCCCATATCGTATTGTAATACAAAAAAAATAGCCCATGTCTTTCTGTTTCTGAAGAGAATTTCCTTCCAGTGTTAATTTGAAATTAAACCGGCTGAAACGTTATCTACTGAAACCAACAGCTGATTACGACAAACATGTTCTTGTTTATTTGATACCACAGATGTCTCTACGTCGCTGTACTGAATTATCAAAGAAAATTAGAAAGAGAATTCCCTTGGAAAGATCTCTTGTTAAAGCGAGGATTGACGCATCTTTTTAGCGATGAAATCTTTCGTCTGTTTTGTCTGTTAGCTAATCTTCCGTTGGTAAATGAAATGACTGATTCGAAGCCGGTATAAAATGTTGAATCGATAGAGAGTAATTATTCTACAAAAAGAAATTTGATTTGACCCCAAACTTAAAACGAGGCGGCGTGTCTGTGGTTGTTAACTAATTTCTCCTAATCTTTATCAGGGTATTTTCAACAATTGTTTCTAAGGTCATTAATATACGAATATAGTTTGGAGAGCTTGAAAGACACGTGGGAGTTGCTTAACACGCAACCAAGAATGATCGTAAGTTCATAAATAATAAATGCTGTTAATGTAGGTTTAACAAGTTGTAGTTTTTAACTAGACTTCGTCGCGGGAATTATTCAACAATATTCTTTTCATCTTCGGCAAATAATTGTTTGATATTTTTGTCGATTGTTTGTAGTTTTTAAGGATCCATTCCTTACTTTCCTTCTAAATCAATAGATTATCATGGTCACTTTAGCAAAGCCATATAACTCTGGTTATCGGAGGAGAATGGTGAGTCGCTCAGGGGAAATTATGACCTGAAGAAATTCAGACGCCTGCCAGGTATCCAACTAATTTTTTTTCCTCTATTCTTGGACAAGAAGTTGGCAGAGGAAAATTTCATAACTAAAGCTAATTTTGGCACATAATTTTTCCTGGACAATCTCTAAAAAGTTTGTCATGGATTTGACATCCTTAGCTTAAACCTTCCTTATTTTCAGCTTGCTGAGGCAGATATGAGTCAGGGCGCAACCTTACACAAATGACGTGGACATTTGATTGACACCCTATCAATGATACTAGGTCGTGTAAACATCGGCCTTCGATGGTTCCAGGTTCCCATTATTGACACTGCGGCACGGCGTTCCTTCGCTCCCGAGTCGTGTTACTAAAAGCCTAAAACTTACTCAGGCGCCGAAGTAACTCGTATTGAAGCCTTCATAGTGAGTTCCTTCCCGCAGGCTAATTAAAGCGGGATTGTTTATTGGACCATGAAAAAAATCATCTTTTAAGATGTCTTTCAATATTTGCCTCATATCCCTATTTTATACGTGATGTACATGACAATTTTCTGACGTATTTCAAATGTGTGAACAATAGTCAGGAAGTCTTTATTTGAGATTTTATGTAGGAAATAGGGTTCCAGTGAGCGTCGTTATGCAATTGGCGTTTAAACGAAATATTTTTCTAGTTGCTATCACAGATTACGTCATAACATGAATGTTGTCAACTTTTGAAATATTTAATAGAGCCAGTTTAATGCTGGTCTATGTTTAAGTTGCCGTCAACGAGTGATTAACTGTCGCTAACTTTCACTCCTTTTCCTTGAACGCATTTCCCGAAGCTTTTTCGGAATTCAGAATTTACCACAATACAGCGGATAATTACCGGCCCAAAATAATGACAATATATTTAAATTTATCGCTTAAACCTCTTATGCTGTCATTCAATAACTGACATAGAGACTTTCCTTATCATATCGTCAAACGAAATATTACTGATGTCTGTGTGCTTGCCAAAGGAATTCACTTTTAATGCTTATTTGAAGTTGAACTCAACTTAACCTACCAAAATAAACAGTATCAAACAATATCAAATAAGTGTGAACTACACACAAATCATTATGGACACCTGGTTAGCACTCTATCAGTTCGTCGTTCTTTTGGAATGATACCACAAATGTCTCTCCATTTTCTACCTATTTCCATTTCATACCCGAGGCACTTCGAAGGTTTCTGACGTATTTTAAATGAGTAGACGCTGGTGAGGACTGGATGTAGGCTGTTAGGACGAAATATTGCTAGTTGCAATCTCAGATAACCTACAAGAAAAAAGGAACGAATACAGAATAATATTTACGACAAATTTCAGTGGAGGTGGAATACAGACGAAAACAATTGAAGAACTACTATGCTCTCCCTCCTTAGAGGGTGGGCATCAATCAGCATCAGTTTCAAACCTGAGGTATCCCATAGCTGCAAATTTCTGACGCATTTTAAATAATTAAACGCTAGTGAGGAAGTCTTAACTTATTTATTAAAGGAAGGTTTCAGTTATCATCGTTCGGTGAGTCCTGTGTGGACAAAATATTACTCGTTGCAATAACAGAGGAAACGAATGCAGAATCATGTCGACAACAAATTTCAGTAGAGGTGGAACACAGACGACAGCAACTGAAGAACTGCTATGCTCCCCCTTTTTGGTGGGTGGACTTCAATCAGCATTAGTTTCTTTCGCAGCAGTTGACATTCTCCTCTCCATCACAACATTTCTTGGGAATTCTCTTGTCCTTGTTGCCCTTAACAAAGAATCTTCCCTCCATCCACCGTCCAAGCTCTTGTATCGTTGTCTGGCAACAACTGACCTGTTGGTTGGTCTTGTTGCTCAGCCTCTCCGTGTTACTTATTGGATGTCGGTGGTTCACGAACATTGGAGTCTTTGTCATTACGCAGGGGAAGCAGCCTACATCACAGGCGCAGCATTATGTGGAGTTTCTTTGCTGAAGATGGCGGCAATAAGCGTGGACAGACTTCTTGCCCTGTTGTTGGGGCTGAGATACAAAGAGATGGTAACTTTGAAGCGCATTTATATCATTATAGCTAGCTTTTGGGTTTTATGTCTTGTCGCCTCTTTATGCACCATTTTCGATCAGCGAATAACCGCTTTGTATGCCTTGATATTGATACCACTTTCACTGTTTATTTCACTCGCCTCGTGCACAAAGATTTTTCGCACTCTCAGACATCATCAGGCACAAGTACAAGATCATATTCAACAACAGCCGAGCCAACCAAATGCACTGAACATGGCGCGATACAGAAAGGCAGTGTACAGTGCACTGTGGGTAGAGTTAGCATTAGTTGTTTGCTATGCACCATGCTATATAGTGGGAACTGTATTCATTTACAGCACAAAATACTCATCACTCGTATTCTTTACATTGCAAATCGCAACCATCTTTGTTTACTTTAACTCGACGTTAAACCCGTTTCTTTACTGCTGGAAGATAAGTGAAGTGAGACAAGGAATGAAGCTGACAATCAGACAAGTACTTTGCTGTCCATGGAGTTAGACCATCCTCGAGTTAAACATGATCGTATAAGTACTTTTAGTGCAAAGCTGACCAATAGAGAACGTATGGCACTTAAATTCTCGGGCTTGTTCGAGGTCTGTCGATAATATATTTTGCTAGGACAAAGAGGAGACACAAACCAAAACTTTTAAAAATTATTTTACATGCTACTAAACTTTATTTTGAATGCATCAATTATTAATCGAAAGAAAGATGAACGTGCACAAGAGAATATGTAATCTCTTATAATCTCTTGACGTAAATTATACTCATGAATGTTATTATAAGAAAGCGAAACAAATAATGGCTTTATCCACCTGTTGGTAGTTGAGTCGCATCAACCAACAATTTCTTTCTGTGCTGTGTACATTGTCCCCATCTCGTGGCAACTCTCTTGTCGTTGTTATAAACAGTTGTAAACTTTAATTTGTTTTTTCATTAGAAAAATATCCATATTGCTTATGAATGTTTGAACATTTTATAATGATATAATAAAACAAACATTGTGTAAGTGGGTGCATGGATTTAAATAAACACTTACCTTCTCTTATCAAATTCTTTTCAAAACCCCTAATTTTCCGAGATTAAACGTAAGATTCCATCTTCTCCGCTCAGCTAAAGGTGAATTTCTACGTACCTGAGAAGACGGCGTTTAAAATAATTGTGAAATACCAATAGTATCAAAGATGTCTGTGCGTTTGACTCATATAACTAACTAACCCATTTTGGTCACGTTTCCGAATGAACTTTCATCGATAGGGAGCTAATCAAATGTCCATATCATCTGTGTGAGATTAAAAAAATATTCATTACTCTTAGTGGTCACATGGAAAGTAGCAGTTATTTTAATTAACTTTAACTCGGCGTTAAACCCGTTCCTATACTGCTGGAAGATGAGTGAGGTGAGACGATCAGTGAAGCAGACAATTAAAGGAAGCACTTTGCTGAGTTAGGTCTTCCTCGGGTTGTTCTTCAGACTTTCAAAGCAGACTTATTAAGTCACGATTACTGGATAAAAGAAATAAGTCGCTCAATAGAATAGTTGCGCAAGCTGTTGTCAATAGTCTTTATATCTCTAAGAACAATTTAACGACAGACTAGGTAACCGTAGCTATGTGTGTTCAAAAATATGGTTTCTTGTCGCTATGCTAAAATACAAGATGTCATAATCGAAGAGAAGATATGCAAACATTTTAATTTCATGTTTTCTCCTCTTAGCAATATGAAGACATCGGATAAAACTTCAAAGAGTAGTTTAAGATATGTGAGGCCGATGTTGAGTGTTACGAGAAAACTATTTCAAATAGTTTTCCTATATTTAAAAGAAAGCGCCTGACGTTGATGTTGACGCCATATTGCCAAAAGAGACGCTCCAGTTTTAGTTTTGAATTTGTTTTGTCATCAGAAAAATATCCGTAAAGCTTATGTGAAGAAGTATTCGGTACTTGTATATATAACTAAAGGTTACGAAGGTATACGAAATAAAATTGACCATCTCTGTTTGTTACAGAATTTTTTTACGAATCGATCGACGTTCTGAAATTATATTAGCAACGGCGAGGAACAACTTCCGCATCATTTGTATAGAGGTCACCATATGTCCAGTTTGTCGCTGGTGTATCTTTAGGTTGTCTCTGAGTTTTACGGATTTTATTTCTTTCATTTCTGAGTGATTAACTTCTGTCCCTAAGTTCCACAAATTTTTTTTATTGAGTCGTTTTCAAAGCTTTTGTATGAGATCAGACTTTGCTTCAATATCATACCATCTAATTATCGGCCTAAAAACGACATGGTTATTTCACCCATTAAAGAAGTGATAAAATAGATCTTTTAGGACTTAGGAGTCCCACATAGTATTGTAAAACAAAAAGTATAGTCCATGTCTTTGTGTTTGTCAAGGGAGTTCTCTTTCAATGCTAATTTGAAATTAAACTGAAACGTTATTAACTGAAATCAACAGCTGGTTGCGACGAACATATTCTTTTTTAATTATCAAGCTACTGAATTATCATAGAGGATCAGAAACAAAATTCTCTGGGAAAGAACTCTTGTTAAAAGAGGGATTGACGCATCTTTTAGCGATTAAGTTTTTTGTCGGATTTTTCTTTCAGCTAATCCTCCGTTAGTAAATGAAATGACTAATTTGAAACCGGAATAAAATGTTGAATCTATAGAGAGCAATTATTTTGCAAAAACGAAATTTTTTCTAACTTAAAACGAGGCGGGGTGTCTGTGGCGGTTAACTAATTTTTCCTAATCTTTGACAGGGTATTTTTAACAATTACTTCGTGCGTCAGTGAGCGGTCATTAATATACGATACACGCACGAAGTTTGGAGAGCTTGAAAGATAAGCGGGAGTTACTTAACAAGCAACTAAGAGTGATCGTAGGTTCATAAATAATAAATGTTGTTTATGTAGGTTTAACAAGGTGTAGTTTTAAACTCGACTTCGTCTCGGGAATTATTCAACAATATTCACTTCATCTTCGGCAAATGATTGCTAAATATTTCATCGAGTGTTGATAGTTTTTAGGTATCCATTCCTTCATTTTCCTTCTCGGTCAATAGATTATCATGTTCAATTTAGCACAGTCATATAACTCTGGTTATCGGAGGAGAATGGCAAATCGCTTAGGGGAATTACGACATGAAGAATTCAGTCACTGCTGTGTAAATGAAAGCGTTGGCAGAGAAAAATTTAGGCGAACTTTGTTATATAATTTTTCCAGGACAATCATTGTAAAATTTTTGGAGAAAGGAGAAGAAAAAATAGAGAATGTAAAAGAAACAGCGAAAAATTGTTCAAAAAAGTAATTTCCTGCTTTCCTTCTGTTTTGTTTCTCGTTTTGTCGGAGACGAAACGGAGGTAAAAGAGCCACAAAATGTTACTAATGACACATTTTAAGTCAAATATTTTGAAATAAGTTTGTATCTGTGGCCATGGCTCAATCTTATTCACGCAAATGATATGGACGTTTGATTGACACCCAACTCGATTAAACTAGGTTGTATAAACATCGTTCCCATTATTAGCACTGCGGCACGGCGTTCCCTCGACCCCGGGTCGTGTTGTTCAAAGTCTCAAACTTATTCATGGGCGAAGTAACTCGTACTGAAGCCCTAATAGTGAGTGCCTTCTCGCAGGCTAAATAAAGAGGAATTGTTTGTTGCAACATGAAAAACATAATCTTAAAAATGTCTTTAAATATTTGCCTCTTATTCGTATTTCATACGTGATGTTCATCAGTGACAAGTTAGACACAAAGCAAAGGCTTTTTTGACACAGCAAACGATTTTCAGACGTATTTCAAACGTGTAAACAATAGTCGGGAAGTTTTTATTTAAGATGTCACGTAGGAAAAAGGGTTCCAGAAATCATCGTCGTGCAATTGCCGTGTAAACAAAATATTTGTCTCGTTGCTATCACTGAATTTTAGAGATGTTGTCACTTAAAAACAGTGTATTATCGTTTTTACGAAATTCAAAATAACAGTTTAACCTCTTCACTCAGCCGTAAATTTATTTCTTCCTGAGAAGATGGATTTTCAAATAAAATAATAATATCATCACAGATGTCTACACGTTTGACTCTAGATGCTAATTCAAGCTTAAATTAAACTCTGTCGATTAGACAAACATGCAGATGTGGCGCACTAAAGACTCTCGCATTTAAACTAAGGCTTTTAAGGAGATAAATCCAGAACAAAATGTCACATTATAAATTTCCTGGTCTCCATTTTCTACTTATTTCCATTTCATAACTGAGGCACTTCGAAGTTTAGGCGAAATACTGATCACTCGTTGCAATCTTAAGTAACCTACAAGAAAAAAGGAACGAATGCAGAGTAATAACTACAACAAATTTCATTAGAGGTGGAACACAGACGAAAACAATTGAAGAACTGCTATACTCTCCCTCTTTATAGGGTGGGCATTAATCAGTATCAGTTTCAAACCTGAGGCATCCCACAGCTGCAAATTTTGGACGCATTTTAAATAATTACTGAACGCTAGTTAGGAAGTCTTGAATGTGTTTATCAAAGGAAAATTTTAGTTATCATCGTTAGGCGTTTCCTGTTTAGACGAAATATTTCTCGTTGCAAGAACAGATAACCTCAGTACAAGAAAAACGGAAAAGGAATATCGAATAATTTCGATAAAAAATTTATGTAAGAGTGGAACACAGACGAAAACATTTGGAGAACTGCTATGTTCACCCTCTTTAGTGGGCGGGCTTCAACAAGAATCAGTTTCTTTCGCAGCAGTCAACATTTTCCTCTCCATCACAACATTTCTAGGGAATTCTCTTATTCTTGTTGCCCTTCATAAAGAATTTTCGCTTCATCCGCCGTCCAAACTCTTGTATCGTTGTCTGGCAACAACTGATCTGTTGGTTGGTCTTGTTGTTCAGCCTCTCCATGTAGCTTATTGGATGTCTGTCGTTCACGAACACTGGAGCCTTTGTCATTACGCAGTGGAAGCAGCCTACATCACAGGCGCAGCATTACGTGGGGTTTCTTTGCTGACGATGGCGGTAATAAGCGTGGACAGACTTCTCGCCCTGTTGTCGGGGCTGAGATACAAAGAGATTGTAACTTTAAAACACGTTTATATCATTATAGCTAGCTTCTGCGTTTTATGTCTTGTCGCCTCTTTATGCACCATTTTCGATCAGCGAATAACCGCTTTGTATGCCTTGATATTGGTACCACTTTCGCTGCTTATTTCACTCGCCTCGTGCACAAAGATTTTTCGCACTCTCGGACATCATCAGGCACAAGTACAAGATCATATTCAACAACAGCTGAGCCAACCAAATGCACTGAACATGGCGCGATACAGAAAGGCAGTGCACAGTGCACTGTGGGTTCAGTTAGTATTAGTTGTTTGTTATACACCTTACTATATAGTGGCAATTGTAGTCACTTATGGTACAACATATTCATCACAATTAGTCATCACAGGGGAAATGGCAACTATCCTTGTTTACTTTAACTCGACGTTAAACCCGTTTCTTTACTGCTGGAAGATAAGTGAAGTGAGGCGAAGAATGAAGCAGACAATCAGACAAGCACTTTGCTGTCCATGCAGTTAGACCATCCTCGAGTTAAACATGATCGTATAAGTACTTTATTAAGATGACCGATAGAAAACGCTTGTCGCTTAAATTTTTGTTCGAGGTCTGTCGATAATATTTTTTGCTAGTCACGTAAAACAAATAAATGGAAAGCAATGGAGACACAAACTGAAGCTTTTAAAAAATATTTTTTATGCTACCAAACTTTATTTTGAATGCATAAAATATTCATCGAAGGAAAGATGAACGTGCACAAGAGGATATATAATCTTCTTTAATCTCTTGACTGAAATTATACTCTCATGAATGTTATTATAAGAAAGCGAAAGAAATAACTGATACATACAGATGTTTCTACATTTGCCTTTAATTGCTATTTCATAACAGAAGCAGCCTAAGGTTCGTTGCAAGAACAGAAACCTACAAGAAAAGGGAAACGCCGAAGACAGAATTATGTCAACAACATATTTCAGTAGCAGTAGAAGTCACACGAAATCATTTGAAGAACTGCTATGCTTTCCTTCTTTGATGGGTGGGCTTCAACAACAACTATCAATTTGTTTCTTAGCGGTTGATATTCCCCTCTCCATCACAGCATTTGCAGGAAATTCTCTTATCCTTGTTGCCCTTCACAAAAAATCTTGTCTCCATCCGCCGTCCAAGCTCCTGTATCGTTCTCTGGCAACCACTGATCTGTTGGTTGGTCTTGTTGCTCAGCCTCTAAATTCTCTATGTTGGATGTCCGTGGTTCAAGACAGTGGAGCCTTTGTCGTTACGCAAGGGACGCAGGCTACGTCACAAGCTATGTATTGATTTTAGTGTCTTTGATGACGATGACGGCCATATGCATGGACAGACTTCTTGCCCTGTTGTTGGGGCTGAGATACAAACAAATTGTAACTTTGAAGCGCACGTATATAATTGTAACTACCTTTTGGGTTTTTACTCTTGTCGCCTCTTTATGTGCAATTTTTTATCTCCTTACAATCTTTTTGTACAGCTGCCTAGTTATATCATTTTGCCTGGTAATTTCATTCGCATCGTACACAAAGATTTTTTGCACTCTTAGATATCACCAAGCACAATTAGGAGATCAACAACAGCCGAGCCAAACGAATGCACTGAACATGGCGCGATTCAGAAAGGCAGTGCACAATGCACTGTGGGTGCAGTTAGCATTAGTTGTTTGTTATGCAGAAGAGTAGTTTAAGAGATGTTTTTAAAGCCGATGTTGAGTGTTTCGAGAAAACTATTTCAACTAGTTTTCCTACAATTAAAAGAAAGCGCCCGACGTTGATGTCGACGCCATATTGCCAAAAGAGACGCTCCAGTTTTAGTCTTGAATATTTGTTTTGTCATCAGAAAACTATCCGTAAAGCTTATGTGAAGAAGTTTTCGGTACTTGTATATTTAACTGAAGGTTATGAAAGTATACGCAATAAAATTGACCATCTCTGTTCATTACAGAATTTTTTTACAGATCGATCGATGTTATGAAATTATATTGGCAACGGCGAAAAACAAGTTTGGCATCATTTGTATAGAGGTCACCATATGTCCCGTTTGTCGCTGGTGTATCTTTAGGTTTGTCTCACGAATTTTATTTCCTTCATTTCTAAGCGCTTAACTGCTGTCGCCAAGTTCTATAATTTTTTTATTGAGGAGTTTTCAAAGCTTTTGTGTGAGCTCAGACTTTGCTTCAATATTATAGCATCTAATCATTGTTTATTTCACCCATTAAAGAAGTGATAAAATAGATCTTTTTAGACTTGGGAGTCCCATATCGTATTGGCGAGGGAATTCCCTTTCAATTCCAATTTAAATTTCAACTAAAACGTTATTAACTGAAATCAACAGCTGGTTGCGACGAACATGTTCTTGTTTAATTATCAAGGTACTGAATTATCATGGAGGATCAGAAAGAAAATTCCTTAAGAAAGAACTATTGTTAAAGGAGGGATTGACGCATATTTTAGCGATTAAGTCTTTCGTCTGATTTTTCTGTCGGCTAATCCTCCGTTGGTAAATGAAATGTCTAATTTGAAGCCGAAATAAAATGTTGAATTTATGGAGAGTAATTATTTTGCAACATCGACATTTTTTTCCAACTTAAAACGAGGGGGCGTGTCTGTGGTGGTTAACTAATTTTTCCTAATCTTTGACAGGGTATTTTTAACAATTGCTTCGTGCGTCAGTGAACGGTCATTAATATACGATGCACGCAGGAAGTTTGGAGAGCTTGAAAGATACGCGGGGGGGTTACTTAACACGTAACCAAGAGTGATCGTGGTTTCATAAATAATAAATGTTGTCTATGTAAGTTTAACAAGGTGTAGTTTTTAACTCGATATCGTCACGGGAATTATTCAATAATAATAATATTCACTTCATCTTCGGCAAATAATTGTTAAATATTTTTATCGAGTGTTGATAGTTTTTAAGTATCCATTCGTTCATTTTCCTTCGCGATCAATAGATTATTATGCTCACTTTAGCACAGTCATATAACTCTGATCATCGGAGGAGAATGGCCAATCGCTCAGGGGAATTAAGACATGAAGAATTCAGTCATTGCTGTGTACATGGAAGCGTTGGCAGAGAAAAATTTAGGCGAACTTTGTTATATAATTTTTTCCAGGACTATCACTTTAAATCTTTTGGCGAAAGGAGGAGAACAAATAGAGAATGTAAAAGAAACAGCGAAAAATTGTTTAAAAAAGTAATTTCCTGCTTTTCTTCTGTTTTGTTTCTCGTTTTGATACCGAGCGCGTAGGGCCATCATGGCTGGTACAAAACAATGGTTTCTCCTCCTCCTCTATTTTCAGTTAGCTCCCATTTTTCTTATCTTGTTGACCAAAGAGATGAAGAAAGGGAATTACATCAATTTTCTGACGTATTTTAAATGAGTTGACGCTGATGAAGAATTCTCTACGTGTATATGAATATCATTAATTGAAGTATGAGATGTCATTAATCGTGGCTAGATGTGTACTGTTTAGACGACACATTACTCGTTCCAATCTTAGCTGCAAATTTCTGACGCATTTTGAATGATTAAACGCGAGGGAGGAAGTCTTAATGTGTATATTAAAGGAAGGTTTCAGTTAGACGAAATATTTTTTCGTTGCAAGAACAGAGGAAACGAATGCAGAATTATGTCGACAACAAAGTTCAGCAGAGGTGGAACACTGTCAAAAATAATTGAAGAACTGATATGCAGCCCCTCTTTGGTGGGTGGGCTTCAACCAGCATCTTTCGCAACAGTCAACATTCTCCTCTCCATCACAACATTTCTTGGCAATTCTCTTATCCTTGTTGCCCTTCACAAGGAATCTTTCCTTCATCCGCCGTCCAAACTCTTGTATCGTTGTCTGGCAACAACTGATCTGTTGGTTGGTCTTGTTGTCCAGCCTCTCGCTGTTACCTATTGGATGTCCGTGGTTCACGAACATTGGACTCTTTGTCATTACGCAGTGGAAGCAGCCTACATCATAGGCTCAGTATTATGTGGAGTTTCTTTGTTGACGATGGCGGCAATAAGCGTGGACAGACTTCTCGCCCTGCTGTCGGGGCTGAGATACAAAGAGATTGTAACTTTGAAGAGTGTTTATATCATTATAGCTAGTTTTTGGGTTTTATGCCTTGTCGCCTCTTTATGCACTGTTTTCGATCATCAGCGTATAACCGCTTTGTGTACCTACATATTGATACCACTTTTACTGCTTATTTCACTCGCCTCGTACACAAAGATATTTCGCACTCTTAGAAATCATCAGGCACAAGAACAAGATCATGTTCAACAAAAGCCGAGCCAACCAAGGTTATTGAACATGGCGCGATACAGAAAGGCAGTACACAGTGCACTGTGGGTACAGTCAGTATTAGTTGTTTGTTACACACCATACCTTATTGTGAGAATTGTTCTCACTTATAGTACAACATACTCATCACAATTAGGCGTCGCATCGGCAATGACAGTTATCTTAGTTCACTTTAACTCGACTTTAAACCCGTTTCTCTATTGCTGGAAGATTAGTGAAGTGAGACGAGCAATGAAGCAAACAATCAGACAAGCACTTTGCTGTCCATGGAGTTAAACCATCCTCGAGTTATACACGATCGCAGAAGTACTTTTAGTGCAAAGCCGACCGATAGAGAACGCTCGTCGCTTAAATTTCTGCTAGAGGATTTGTCGATATTATTTTTTGCTAGTCACGTAGAAAAATAAAATAAAGGAAAGGTAATGGAAACATAAACCAAAACTTTTAAAAAGTATTTCACATGCTACCAAAATTTACTCTGAATGCATTAATTATTAATTGAAGGAAAGATATACGCGCGCAAGAGAATATATAATCTCTTGACGTAAATTATACTCTTATGAATGTTAGTAGAAGAAAGCGAAAGAAATAATGGCTTTATCCACCTCTTTGGTAGATGAGTTGCATCAACCAACAATTTCTTTCTCTGTGGTGTACATTTTTCTCTCCATCACAGCATTTCCTGGCGCCTAGCTCAGTTCTCCTTGCTATAAACAGTTGAAAACTTAATTTTGCTGTGTCATCAGAAAAATATCCATATTGCTTATGAATGTTTTAAAATGTCATTGATACTGATATAATAAAACAAACATTGTGTTATTGAGTGCATGGATTTAAATCAAAACTTTCCTTTTCTTATTGAATTCTTTTCAAAACCTTTAACTTTCCGAGATTAAACGTTATACTCCATCTTCTCCGCTCAGCTAAAGGTGAATTTACGTACCTGAGAAGACGGCGTTCAAAATAATTGTGAAATGTTAATAGTATCAAAGATGTCTGTCTGTACGTTTGACTCTTAAAGCTAATTTTTTCCTACTCTGGCCTCTTTTCTTAATGAATTTTCATAGATAGGGAGCTAATCAAGTGTCCATATCATCTATGTGAAATCAATACTTCAATCATTATGAGCCTCGACAAACTGAAATTACGAAGATCAAGCTGGCAACTTTGAATGATGTAAGAAAAAATTGGAATCGTGACATCTCCTTATGCATCAAACTATTAAAATGTAAATTAATTCAAATTAATTTAAAAAGAAGCTTGAATCTAAGGGATTATTTTTTTTCGTATTTTAGTTAAAAAAAACTGATATTACTATTTTTTTCCTTTTATTGCTATTTTATCCGTGAGACACCCCACAGGTTCCAACTGTCGATCCGCTAAAAAAGAATTGTTTTTCGCCTTGTAAAAAAATGATATCACAGATGTCTCTCTATTTGCCTCTTACTGCTATTTCATACAAGAGGCTTGTCAGTAGGTTACGCACTTTGAATGAGCAAACGCTGACGAGGAAGTCTTTATGTGTTTATTGAGGGAAGTTTTAGTCATCGACGCTCAGCTTGTGCTGTTTAAACGAAATATTTCTCGTTGCCAGTTGCCTCAGTACAAGAAAAAGGAGACGAACACAGAACAATGTCGACGACAACGTTCACTAGCGGTGGAACACAGACGAAAACATCTGAAGAACTGCTATGCACCCCATCTTTTGGAGGTGGATTACATCAAAGATTTACTTTTTTCTCAGTAGTGCACATTCTCCTCTCCATCACAGCATTCCTTAAAAATTCTCTCATCCTTGTTGCCCTTCACAAGGAATCTTCCCTCCACCCGCCGTCCAAACTGTTGTATCGTTCTCTGGCAACAACCGATCTGTTGGTTGGTCTTGTTTCCCAGCCACTCTATCCTACTTATTGGATGTCCTTGGTTCAGGAACACTGAAGCCTTTGTCGATACGCATTTGACGCAGCCTACATCACTGTGCGGCGAGGTTTTGATAATTCCTTAGCATACGTCCATTGATTTTCGACCCACTTATAAATTGGTTTGTTCACTTCAGTATTATGATGTAACCGTTGTGATTAAAGGAGAATTTTGACAATTGCCCCAGAGCATCGCAAAATTACCTGCCGTTTACATGAGAGCTTTCTTGATAGAAAAAACTTTTATAATCTCACTAACAAGACGATGGAAGAAAGAAAATTAGATCATAGAGTCACTAGGCTAACTTTTCTTCTTTATTGTTTACTATTGTCTTCAATAAAGGGAGGATATTTCAATATAATAATGGGCACTTATATAACATCTTATCTTGATGTACTACTTGTTTCATCATTTAAAAAGGTGACAAAAAAGGTTCTCCTATCGTATTTTCAAACAGTAATATAGCCGATGTCTATTTGTTTGTCGACAAAATTACCTTTTAGTGCTAATTTGTACTAAAACTGAAATTCTTTGAGATTAAAAACTTGTCGCAGCCTACCCAAACTCTTTAGAATTTTGATCAGCTGCATAAATTGAAAATTTTCTGGATAAACTCCTACTCTGTATTAAAGAATTGGATGAGTTGTTGGTTTGTCCATTAGCAATTTTCCCGTCCAAAAATAAAACAACGGATCTAAAGTTGATATGTAAATATATATATATATATATATATATATATATATATATATATATATAAACTTATTTTCGAAAATGTTGCTAGTTGAAAAAATATTTTAAATAGTCTGTATATGTAAATATATGTTTTTTTCTTTTCTCATCACAGTGTCTCTTTTTGATACGAAAAGAAAGATATATTTATTTGATATATATTTTCAAATTTGAAAGGTTTTCAAAACGGGTATTTACTTATATGTATATCGTCGAAAGAAACATTATCATGTAAACGAGGCCTGATACAAGTCCGAATCTGTCGTGGCAAGCAGGTGTAGCACGTGGCAGTTTTAGAGAGTTTGAAATGTGGGTCAGGGTTGGTAAAGACGAAGCTTCTCTTAGAACAATTGTAAATTTTTTATCGATTATTGATAAGCTTTGAGCGCCCATCTCTTCATTTTCCATTTCGATTAATATATTATCCTGTTTACTTCATTATTGGGAACTAATTGTCATCACCAAAGGGGAGTTGTTAATTGCCTAAGAGAATCACAGGAACAAAAATTTTGAAGAACTTTTCTTTTACAGTTGCACAAAATAGTTTGCTGGTGTGATAACTTGATCCTGTCACTATTTTGTTTTTAGTTCTCGTCGGATACGAAACGGAGAGAAAAAAAGTTACAAAGTGCAATAAGATGCACAGCTAATTTAAAATATTTTGAAACAAGTTTGTATGTGTTGCCGTACATTAATTTTGAATGGTGTTGTAGTACATTTGGTGATTGTCACGAATTCAATTTTTCTCCCAGAACAATTGACATCGCCAGCTTGAGCTTCTGCAGTTTTAGCTTTCCGTAGCTGATAGTAATTCAAGTCTTAACTTCACACGAAAGGTATGGACCCTTGACTAGCATCCTACTATAGTTGAATTTGAGTTTGGTAAAGAGCGACTTTGTTATTTGCCTTTTATTGCTATTTCGTAACAGAGGCACCCAAAGGTTTCCGGGAAAAAATATATATTTTTTGACCTAATATGCATTTTAAATGAGTAAGTCTTTATGCGATTGTTAGTTAGGAAGTTAGGCTTCAGTAATCATTGCTCCCATTTTTCGTTGCAAGAACAGAAACCTACAAGAAAAGGGAAACGCCGAAGACATAACTATGTCGACAACAAATTTCCGTAGCAGTAGAAGTCACACGAAATCATTTGAAGAACTGCTATGCTCTCCCTCTTCGGTGGTGGGTGGGCTTCGGCTTCAACAACAACAATTAATTTGCTTCTTAGCAGTTGACATTCTCCTCTCCATCACAGTATTTGCTGGGAATTCTCCCATCCTTGTTGCCCTTTATAAGGAATCTTCCCTACATCCGCCGTCCAAACACCTGTATTGTAGTTTGGCAACCACTGATCTGTTGGTTGGTCTCGTTGCCCAGCCTCTCTATGTTACATGTTGAATGTCCGTGGTTCAAGAACACCTTTGGAGGAGCCTTTGTCGATACCCAAGGGACGCAACCTACATCACAGGCTCTGTATTGCATTCAGTGTCTTTGATGACGATTACGGCCATAAGCGTGGACATACTTCTCGCCCTGATGTTGGGACTGAGATACAAACAAATTGTAACTTTGAAGTTTATTATTGTAACCACCTTTTGGGCTTTTACTATTGTCGCCTCTTTATGTGCAATATTTAATCACCGTATAATCTTTTTGTACAGCTGCCTAGTTGTATCATTTTGCCTGGTAATATCACTCGCATCGTACACAAAGGTTTTTCGCACTCTCAGATATCACCAAGCACAAGTACGAGATTAACAACACCCGAGCCAAACAAATGCTTTGAACATGGCGCGATTCAGGAAGGCAGTATACAGTGCACTGTGGGTGCAGTTGGCATTAGTTGTTTGTTATGCACCAATGTATACAGTGAGAATTGTGATCGCTCATACTAAAAAATATTCATTACTCTTAGTGGTCACATGGAAAGTAGCAGTTATTTTACTTTACTTTAACTCGACGTTAAACCCGTTTCTTTACTGCTGAAAGATAGGTGAAGTGAGACAAGTTGTGAAGCTGACAATCAGACAAGCACTTTGCTGTTCATGGACTTGGATCCCTCATGAGCGGCAATCGTGGTGTAACTTTCAAAACTGATTTACAAAGTCACGGTTATTATTGGAGAATCAATTAAATCATTGCTGAAGGTGTTGTTGATATTTTTAACCTCCATTATATGAAAGACAGTTTATCGAAACTCCGTAACCACACTCTGCAGCAGCACTTATCCTTACACTTTTACGACAACAGATAATTTGTTTTATTGTCTTGTCTTTCTAAGTAATATGTAAGTATGGGGTAAAACTTCAAGGAGTAATGACGGAGAACTGTTGGGCGTATTTGTCTCTTGACGGTAAAATAATATTAATTCTTTTTTTTTCTGTATAAATGCGCATACGCCCTGTAGATAAATACTACACGCTTAACGCCACACATTTAATCTATTAGCCAGATAAACGAATATGTACATGTAAAGATGTGTAGATGTGATTCGACTGAATATAAAGGCTGTAATAAAAATATCTTAATACAAATATAACAACAACGACGACGACAGGAACATGAAATAGGAACGAACTTATAATTTGTGGCGTAACCAGGTCCGGTAGTACAAATCTTAAACAAAAGCAACACGGCGCTAGCAAAAACTAACAAAACGACTGACTTAGTTGAAATCAATTAGCAATAGGAATTATCTATCTAAAACAACGTTTATGCTGGCGAGAAATAAATCGCTGCCGTTACGCAATTCTTACACAACCGCACACATATAGAAACAGAACATCAGAATAGTATTCCGAGTAAAAGAAAAACAATATAAACTAATTTCGCAGTTACATGACAATAAATACAAGTGCAAATTCTAGTTGCCACACGCCCTATTACCGCGCGAGTAGGTTACGTAGCCTTTTATAAAATCGAATTTGTTTTGTTATTAGAAAGTGTCCATAATGCTTGTAAATTTGAGATGTTAATAATTTACTTGTGAACCATTCGAAAGTGTGTGTAAAGAAGAACATTGAAGATAGAGATCTACCAGAAGCTCTCGTTTTTCCAAAATTGAACGTAACACTCCATCCCCTTCGTTTCAGTAATTGTATAAATAATAAACGCAGCGGACGCAGTCTACATAACAAGCTGTGCATTATGTGGGGGGTCTTTGATGACGATGGCCATCAGCGTGGACAGACCTCCCGCCCTGTTATTGGGACTGAGATATTAACAAATTGTAACTTTGAAGCGCACGTATATCATTATAGCTACCATTTGGGTTTTCTTCAGTGTCGCTGCTTTATGTTATTTCATACAAACAGACATACTTTATTGGCTCGTCTCCACGGGGCTTTTCAGAGTCAATGTTATATTACAAAATTCAAATAAAAGTAATGCCTGATGTACCTCACGGGTTCTAGGGGAAAAAATATGTACTTTTCTTTGACATTAAAAAAATAATAACTTGATGCAATGTAAATAACAAAGGCTGGTAGAGAAGTTTTATTTGAAAATTATCAAAGGAGTCATTAAGGTCTCAGTGATCGTCACTCCGCGAATGTTGTTCAGACAAAATATTTCTTGCCACAATCACAGATAAACTGTAAGAAAAAGTAAACCAGTAACAGAATAATGTTGATATCAAATTTCACAAGAAGAGGAACACAGGCGAAAACATTTGAAGAACTGACATGCTCTCCCTCTTTGGTGGGTGGACTTCGACAAGAATCACTTTCTTTCGCAGCAGTCAACATTCTCCTCTCCATCACAGCATTTGTTGGAAATTCTCTCATCCTTATTGCCCTTCACAAAGAATCTTCCCTTCATCCGCCGTCCAAACTCTTGTATCGTTGTCTGGCAACTACTGATCTGTTGGTTGGTCTCGTAGGCCAGCCTCTAGCTGCTTCAAGCTGGATGTTTAGTGCTCACGAACACTGGATTCCTTGTCGATACGCAAGTACTGCGACCTTTGTCACGAGCTACGTATTATGTGGAGTGTCTTTGTTGACAATGACGGCCATAAGCGTCGACAGACTTCTCGCCATATTGCTGCAGCTGAAATACAAACAAATTGTAACTTTGAAGCGGACATATATCATTGTAGTTACCTTTTGGGTTCAATCCATCGTCGCTGCTTTATGTTACACGTTAGATTACCGTGTATTCTTCTGGTATGGCCTTATAGTTGTACCATTATGCTACGTTACCTCAATTGTGTCGTACACAAAAATATTTTGCGCTCTAAGTCATCATCGTGCTCAAATACGAGATTATGTTACACAGCCGAGCCAACCAAATGCAGTGAATACCACACAATGCAAAAAGGCAGTGTACAATGCACTGTGGGTTCAGTTGGCATTAGTTGTTTGTTATTTGCCGTATGCTTTAGTGGAAATTGTGATCAGCCGAACCAAAACAGATCCATCGCACCTAGTCATCATGAGGGATGCAGCAAGCATATTAGCTTTCTTTAACTCAACGTTAAATCCGTTTCTGTACTGCTGGAAAATAAGTGAAGTGAGACAAGCAGTAAAGCGAACGATCAGACAAGCATTTAGCCGTCCATAAAGTGAGATCCTCCCCAAATTATGCTCGTATTAATACATTCCAAGCATAATCATTCAGTCACGATTATTTCTTTAGAACTATACTCAGATCTGTGAATAGATAAGGTAAAAGTGAGAAGCAAAATGAAATTGTTGCCCAAGGTTTGTACGAAGTCTGCTTTTTCGGACGAAGACAACTAAAGGAAAGGAAATGGAAAAACCAACCTTATCACTCTCTATCATAAATACAACAAGTCTTAATTGAAGAAAAGATATGCTTGCACCGCAGTGTTGAACTTTCAATTTTGAGTTTGCCAAGGCAAATGCACAGAGTTGATAGTAACGCTTAATCATTACCTTATCAGCGAAAGGTTTTCCGAGTTAAGATGGATCGTTTCTAGCTGATAGTAGAGATTTACTTGTCCTCGCCTCTTATCGCTAATTACTACCAACGAAGAAATTGTGAGATGTGATATTTTTTAAAGGACACGCTGGCCTAAAGCGTGTTTTTTTTGTTTTTTTCTATTTTACCTGTCATTTTCTGTTTGGTCACACTTAATTCTGGTTCGATGGAAATCATGGCGAAAAAATACTGGGAAGTTTCTAGATTAGGGTTGAAATAAGAGTATTGAATTGACAAACTCATTTTGCCTATCTTAATTTCGATCACAGTATTTACGGGGTTTTGAATTTCTTACTGACAATTTACCCCGATTGAGGTTGTGCTTGCTCATATTGCAAAATAAAAATGTTGCAGATGTCTTTCAACGTTTTCCTTCAAATAAAATGCGAATGCAAACCTAAATTAAAATTTTTGTTTTTTATTTTTTATTGTATATTTCTATTTATTTACATATTTTTCTTTTACATCTATAGACTGCCACCGTTTCAACTTTCGCCTCAAACGATTTGCGTCTTGGGTTGATCTTTTTAATTTCAGTTTTCCAAGGGTGGAAATGCCTCAAGACCTATAAAGATCTCACAAACATAATAAACGTTTTATTGCATGACAGAGAGGAAAGGGATTTTGGCAGCGCTATAAAATAAGCATTTTACAGCGCAGATGTCTCTTTGCTTGCCACTTAGAGCGATATCATACCAAAGGCAAATAGTGCCGAAAAATTAAAAGACAAGCCTTTTTGTTTGTTCCGAATTTACACGAATGGTGTTTTAGAGAAATTAGTGTCAGTACTATTCAAAGACCTCTTAGGTAGAATAATTTCAAATTAATAATAATTTAAGGTGATTCTTCAACTGTGTTAAAGAATCACCTCTTATTACGAAATTGATAGAAAGTAATAATTTAAGCCTGTTATCCTCTGGAGCTCCCTCAGTGGGGAAATTGCTTTATCTTTTAACTGAAGAGGCAGTTTGTATTTGCATTTTGAATAGGTAAATCCTACTGCGAAATTAGCGAAAGTTTCTGGGTAAATGTTATCACAGATAGTGAGCCACTTAAAGTCATCGTGGCTAGGCTGGTGATGTCTTGAAAAAAATATCTCTTGTCACTTACAGTTACAAATACCGTCCATGAAAACGAAATGACCGTTTGCTGAATTGCAAATGATGAAGAATGTATGCTGGAAGTTATACTAATTGTCTCTCGAGCTCCTTTTAAAGAAACGCGACTCTCCTGGATAATATTTCCGCACTAAATCAACTTTTCAAAAGAAGGTCAATGTCAGTGTTTCATTTCCAATACTCAAATTTTTGCCTGAATCAAATTCATCTGAAAAGGGCAAATAAATTCTGATAAAATTCCTGTTTTTATCTGTGTAACAGGCAATTAGTTTGAAACATTTAATTTCTGGCCTAGAGGGTGATTCTACTCTTTTTAAAAACAGAAAAGAACATTTTAGACGGCCGACGTCGCACTAATTATTTTATCTGAATAAAATAAATACTAATAGGTTAGAATAATCAATGAAATTTAGCTCAGTATAACCAGAACACAAGGCTACAGAATTGCTTATCACTGAGAAATTGGATCCTTTCATGGCTGATGATAATTACAAGGAGCAGCTGCCACAAAATTCGAGATGAGATGATTTATTTTCCACAAAATATTGAGTTTGCGCTCGATTTTCACAATAGTGAGCGTCATTAAGTATGTCAGGTCATGTGAATCCTACGACAAAATTAAGGTTTAAGTGATAACTGCCGGGCGGAACCTTTCAAAACGAAAGATCTCTTGTTGCAGTTATAGATAAATTACAGGAAAAAGGAAGCGACCGTTTACCAAACTGAAGATTGGTGACGACAAAAACTGATCTAACAGGCAGTGGAATAGAGACGAAGATCTGAGGTTGGATTCCTCTTGGGGACTCAGAATCTTTTCTTTGTCCCTCGCTCATGACAAGGCGAAAAGCATCTCTCTCTATTTCTTTACCGAGCTCAAAATTTACCATCTCTCTTATTCTACTTACAAATTACAGATAACCTGTACGACAAAATTTGAAACGCTTGCGGAGTGATGACGGCAACAAATTCCTCGGGGGATGGATCGCAGATGAAAACATTAGAAGATCTTGTATGCTCCTCTTCTTTAGCGGGTGAATTGCAACAATATTCCTTGCTTTTGTCAGCAGTCAACATTTTTTTTTCCCTTACAGCATTTCTTAGGAATTCTCTGATCTTCGTTGCACTTCACAAGATATCTTCCCTCCATGCGCCGTCCAAACTCTTGTATCGTTGTCTGGCAACAACTGATCTGTTGGTTGGTCTGGTAAGCCAGCCTCTCGTTGCTACTCTTTGGATGTCGGTTGTTCATGAACAGTGGAGACTTTGTCGATTCGCATGGGAAGCAACCTCCATTTCAGGGTATGGATTATGTTTAATGTCTTTGTTGACAATGGCAGCCATGAGCGTGGACAGACTTCTGGCCTTGTTGTTGGGGCTGAGATACAAACAAATTGTAACTTGGAAGCGCACATATGTCATTGTCGTTACTCTTTGGATTATAACCGTTGTCACTACTCTATACCGCACGTTACTTTCTCGTATAGCGCGTTGGTTTGGTCGCATTATCATCTCATCTTGCCTATTAATCTCGATTACATCATATGCTAAGATTTTCCGCGCTCTTCGCCGTCATCAGGCTCAAATACAAGATCATGGTCAACACCAGCCGAGCCAACCAAATGCACCGAACATGGGGCAATACAGAAAGGCAGTGTACGGTGCACTGTGGGTGCAGTTAGCGTTACTTGCTTGTTACGTACCAGTTAGTGTAGTGGCAATTGTAATGGCTCACAGACAAGCAAATTTATCACATTTAGTTGTCGCCCTGGGAATAGCAAACACCGTAGTGAATTTGAACTCGACGTTAAACCCGTTCCTATACTGCTGGAAGATTTGTGAAGTGAGACAAGCAGTGAAGCAGACAATCAGACAAGCACTTTGCTGTCCATGGACTTAGATCCCTCTCGAGCGGCAATCGTGGTATAACTTTCGAAACTGATTTACAGTTGAGTCACGGTTATTATTAGAGAATCAATTAAATTATTGCTAAAGCTGTTGTTGTTATTTTTCAATTCCACATCATGAAAGACAGTAAATCGAAACTCTGTAACCACGCTTTGTAGTGACACTTATCCTTACACTTTTACGGCAACACATGTTGTCTTGTCTTTCTTAGTAATATGTAAGTATGGGGTAAAACTTATAGGAGTAGTGACAGAGCTGTTGGGTGTATTTGTCTCTTGACAGTAAAATAATATCGGTTCTTTGTTTTTCTGAATAAATCCGCATGTCATTAACGCCCTGTAGATAAATACTACCAGTTCAACGCCACAACATGAATACACATTTAATCTATTCCCCAGATATACGAATATTTCGATGTAAAAAGTGTAGATGTGACTCGACTGAAAATAAATCATTGATACAAACATCTAGGTACAAATATAACAACAACTAGAATAACAAAAAGGAACATGAAATAGAAACAAACTGATAATTTGTAGTATAACCAGGTCCGGTAGTAAAACTCTTAAACAAAAGCAACACGGCGCTAACAAAAACTAACGAAAGGACTGACTTGGTTGAAATCAACTAGCAATGATAATTATCTAACGAAAACAACGCCTATGCGGGCGGGAAATAAATCGCTACCGGCGTTACGTAATTTATACACAACCTCACTCAAATAGAAACAGAACATTACAATAGTAGTTCAAGTGAAAGGAAAACAATATTAAATAATTTCGCACTTACTTGACAACAAATACAAATGCAAATTTTAGTTGCCACACGCCCTATTGCCGCGTGAGTCGGTTACAAGGCCTGTTATAAAATCGAATTTGTTTTGTTATTAGAAAGTGTCTATAATGTTTGTAAATTTGAGATGTTAATAATTTACTTGTGAACCATTCGAAAGTGTGTGTAAAGAAGAACATTAACGATAGAGATCTATCAGAAGCTCTCGTTTTTTTCAGAATTCAACGCACTACGTTGAACACTACATCCTCTTCGCTTAGCTGTGAATGAATTTTTTACCTGAGAAGAAAAAGTTTCAAATAGTCTTTCAAATATGTTGTGAAATGATAATACTACCATAGATATCTATACTTTTGACTCTTGATGCTAATTTATTTCCAAATTGAACTTTACCGATTAGACACTCATATAGTTTTGGCGCTCAATAGACTCCCGAATGAAATGTCACAAAATATGTTTAGCTGGTCTTGTTCTCTGCCTCTCTATGGGGCACTCATTGGATGTCTTTTGTTCACGAACACTGCAGCCTTTGTCGATAAACACAGCGGACGCAGTCTACATAACAAGCTATGCATTATGTGGAGGGTCTTTGATGAAGATGGCCATCAGCGTGGACAGACCTCCCGCCCTGTTATTGGGGCTGAGATATAAACAAACTGTAACTTTGAAGCGCATTTATGTCATTATAGCTACCTCTTGGGTTTTATTTAGTACCGCTGCTCTATGTTACTTCATACAAACAGACATACTTTATTGGCTCGTCCCCACGGGGCTTTTCAGAGTCAATGTTTAATTACAAAATTAAAAAAAAAGTAATACCTGATGATCTCACAAGTTCAAGGGAAAAAAAAGTTTACTTTTCTTTGACATAAAAAATAATATCCTGATGCGATGTAAATAAGAAAGGCTGGTAGAGAAGTTTTATTTGGAAACTATCAAGAAGTCATTAAGGCCTCAGTGATCGTCGTCCGGCGAACTTTGTTCAGACAAAATATTTCTTACTGGAATCGAATAAGAAAAAGGAAACAAGTGCGGAATAATGGCGATAACAAATTTCACAAGAGGTGGAACACAAACGAAAACACTTGATGAACTGCT
The DNA here is from genome assembly GCF_964200805.1 of Pocillopora damicornis. Lineage (NCBI taxonomy): Eukaryota > Metazoa > Cnidaria > Anthozoa > Scleractinia > Pocilloporidae > Pocillopora > Pocillopora damicornis. The sequence goes on along the minus strand of NC_142680.1, from coordinate 19,902,552 downwards.
ATGTTCTTCCTCTTCGATGAGTAGACTTCAACAAGAATCACTTTCTTTCGCAGCAGTCAACATTCTCCTCTCCATCACAGCATTTGTTGGCAATTCTCTCATCCTTATTGCCCTTCACAAAGAATCTTCCCTTCATCCGCCGTCCAAACTCTTGTATCGTTGTCTGGCAACTACTGATCTGTTGGTTGGTCTCGTTAGCCAGCCTCTCGCTGCTTTAGGCTGGATGTTTGCTGCTCACGAACATTGGATTCCTTGTCGATACGCAAGTACCGCGACTTTTATCACAAGCTACGTATTATGTGGAGTGTCTTTGTTGACAATAGCGGCCATAAGCGTCGATAGACTTCTCGCCCTGTTGTTGCGGCTGAGATACAGACAAATTGTAACTTTGAAGCGCACATATATCATCGTAGTTACCTTTTGGGTTATATCCAGTGTCGCTGCTTTATGTTACACGTTTGATTACCGCATATCCATTTGGTATGGTAATATAGTTATACTATTATGTTACGTTATCTCAATTGTGTCGTACACAAAAATATTTTGCGCTCTAAGTCATCATCATACACGAATACAAGATCATGTCCAACAGCAGCCGAGCCAACCAAATGCAGTGAATACCACGCAATACAAAAAAGCAGTGTACAGTGCACTGTGGGTTCAGTTGGCATTAGTTGTTTGTTATTTGCCGTATGGTTTACTGGTAATTCTGATCAGACAAAGAAAAACTTTTCCATCGCACCTAGTCATCATGAGGGGTGTAGCATCTACAGTAGTTTACTTTAACTCAACGTTAAATCCGTTTCTGTACTGTTGGAAAATAAGTGAAGTGAGACAAGCAGTGAAGCAGACAATCAGACAAGGATTTGACTGTCCATAAAGTGAGATCCTCCCCGAATTATGCTCGTGTTAATACATTCTAAGCATACAGTTATTCAGTCGCAAACACTACTTAAGAACTCTAGTCAGATATATGAATGGATAGAAAAAAAATAAAAAGGACAATAAAATTGTTGCCTCAAGGTTTGTACGAAGTCGGCTTTTTTTGCACGTGGAAAACTGAAGGAAAGGAAATGGAAATACCAACCTTATCACACTCTATCATAAATACAACGAGTCATAATGTTTATTCTCCATCTTTTATTTTTCATGTTCTTTACTGGTTCATCTTTGATTTTTCGTCAAGTTGTCTTGATTCTACGTCTACCATTGCCGAGCGATTTACCATCCCTAAATTTGATTTGCTCTCTCTTTTGAGTCGTTTTGATTTAAAACAAGAGTTTAGAGTTGATCGCAATACAGGGCGTGTATTTCCACATAATTGTCAGCCCTCAGTAGAAAATGAAAGCATGTTTAAATATATTCCTTTTTTCTTCATTTCAATAAATGAATAAAGGGGTGTTTCCTTGTTGTATTACCAAACAATAATATGACCAATGTCGTCTTTGTTTGTCAAAGAAAAAATTTTCATTAAAGTTAGATTAAATTTTATGTACAGGAATAAATAGCTGACTACGACCAATATGCTACTGTTAGCTTCAAAGCTGCAGTCTTTGTGCACAAAAATTATCATAAAAAAGGATCAGAAATTAAATTTCCAGCGAAGAATCCTAATATAAGAAGCAAAGGGATGATGCATCTTTGTCTGTGAAAGAAAAATGATGGATTGAAAATGAAAGATTTAGAGGTGGCATGTTGCGAAAATGAAATGAATAATTAAGTTTTTGATAACATCCCAGACTAAAAACGAAGCCGATATTGTCTAGTCGAGCTGATTTGTCTTCATTTTTGAAAGTGTAAGTTTTTTTATTGGTTCCTGCCTCA
>NC_142680.1:19588228-19638228 GCF_964200805.1 Pocillopora damicornis | reverse complement strand
GTACACGTCAAGAGCGCGTAGTTCGATCTTTTTATACCTGTGTATTTCTTTTTTAGGGAAAGAAGAAACCATCTTCTTCTACCGGAAACCAGAATTAGATCCAGGGTCTGTTTTGCTCTTACAGCCTCACAAGTCACCAAACTGGACCTATATTGTGGATCTGACGGAGACCAACGAGTTTGAATTTTGAACTGTTTTTCCATCTTCAGAAGACGTTCATGCAGACTGACGAGAGAACAACAAAATACACAACTTATTAAATACAGATGCATAGTATATTTTAGAAAATAGACTAGCATACAAATCCAGTTATTTAAAACAGTCAACAACATCAACGGATAAATTATGAAAAAGTGTATACCACGCGACCTTGCGACGAGGAGGTAGCTTTTATAACCACAGGGTTCATAAAGGAGCTCAAGTTGCGAAAGGACGGAAGGGAATTGCCAGCAAAATCCTTAAAATACATAAGGTATAGAAGGAAGCATATATAATGGTTGGATTGCAATGAGATGACTGTAACTCACAAACCATTGAATTGTACTGAGATGATCCACAAATTATTGGATTGTAATAAAATGATTGTAATCCACAAATTATTGAATTGTAATGAGATGATTGTAATCCAAAAATTATTTACGTAATAACCATGTGCACCATGCGCAATGGCTTTACTGTAAAATTCCAGACTGAGGGATGAAATGTTTGCTTTATGGACTGAGCCTCTGGGTACGGTCCATAAAGCAAAAATTCAGCCCGAAGTCTGTTAAGTTATTTATTATATGCCTTCACATAGGCAAAGCAAGCGGAATAGAGAGAACATCTACATTGCCTATCATTTACGTCACAATTTCATCAGGGTAATAAACTTATGAAGAAAATCTTCTTCAGAACTCATATTTAAAGAAGAGATACATGTTTTGTTCAATGTTCAATTTTGTCTTTTTTTCAACGAAGTTTCTTTCAGGGAAAGTCACTAAGTTCACTAGGTTTTGTGGGGGGAAAAATCTGTGATGCCCATAAGCAATTACCGGGGGATTCTGGACCCCTAATTAACCAATCAGAGTGCACGTACTATCGCAGCCATATAATAATCGATTGTAATGAGATGATTGTAACCCACAAATTATTGCATTGTAAGGAAATAATTGTAATCCACAAATTTTTGGATTGTTATGAGATAATAGCATTCACAAATGATTGAATTTAAATTAGATAATTGTAATCCACAAATTATTGGATGGTGATGAGATGATTGTAACCCATAAATTATTGGATTGTAATGCAAATATTGTAATCCACAAATAGTTGGATTGTAATGAGATGAATGTAATCCACATTTTGGTTTTGTCCTCGGGTACCGGTACGCAAGAGCCGATACAAAAGACCAAAAAATACATAACAGCTAACCAATGACTCCTAAACAAAGAAAATACAATGGTTATTCCTTTACGCACCGGTACAGCACCGGTGCACGAGGACAACTAGACAGTTCATCAGTTATCTGGAATGCGATGGATCGTTGTGGGACTATATATTAATACACATAAACATGCTAAATGTGACTTTATTTGTAGATTGGAATTTTTATTTTCAGTTCTCGAAATGACAATAATCTTAAATATAAAATAACTGTCATGATATTCATTGTAACTGATGGCGAGATGACTGTTAAGCCGCACATGCATGAATCACTATTGTGAATACTGGTACTTGTAGCCCGCAAATAAATGGCTCTCATTAATTTAAATGAGATGCACGATTACTGGTTTATAAAATATTGTGATGGTTTGCTTACCTATCGACCCGTGAATTTTTGAGAGGTAAATAAAGGCCTAGAAATATTTATAACTTTTCGATCATATCCGATCATCAAATCATCAGACAAGTGCCTCGAACATTAAACAAAGTAGAATACCTTTTATTATTAGTGATACTCACCTTGAAAATGATCGATAAACCAAATTTACGACCAGAAAGGTGTCGGCTAATTGCACAGATAAAGCGTGTGAGCTTGCAAATAAAGGAAAAATATATCTCTTCTGAATCGATCGATCCGAATTAGCGCGCCAGTGATACGTAGATTACACACGACATTTTAGCTACTCATTCACCCCTCCCCCAGGTCTAGATTTGTCAATAGGTCCATCCCGATTACAATGCATTAATTGACTGGTTACAACGTCATTACAAGTCCAGTAGTTACTGGGTTACAACGGGCTGGCCAGTACTGGCCAGTACTGGGGGATAAAGGGACTACCGCTGGCCAACCGCTGGCCATATACTGATGGCTCGGTAGGACTGGTGACGAGTGGAGAGTCGGCCATGTTGTTTTAAAGACACTTGAACTCGTTACGCATGGACGGATTAATCTGATTGTACTTATTATCGTAAGTTTGTTATTCTTTATTGCGTTTAGCTTTATTTTTCTTGTCATTCAGCGTATTTATACTGTGTTTCACCCTGTAGAACTGTTTCATCGTTGTAATTAAAGCATAATCAACCGAGGAGTTCGCTTCAGTAGTTGGGTAGTTGTTGGTGCTCATCGAGATCTGTCGTTTTTGATGAAAAAAATTTTCAAGGTTAAATCATGGCTAAACGCGGGGCTCAAGTTGGAGATGGTGAGTAATTTTGAGTTGCTTTTATTTGTTGGCGCTGAACTTTTTTGCAGATATAAGTTCGAGTTGTAATCAGAGAACACCTATGCCCAACTTGTGGTAGAAATCTAAAAATGAAAAATGTTTGTGAACCTGCAATTTGGGGTCTTAATGTAGCTCGCAAGGTTCGTGCAAGGCCAGTGTTTTTTTTCCTCCGTTTTTGTTGCACACATACGTGAGGAAACAAAAGCAAAAGGCAGCTGAGTCTTCGCCTTACTCCCTAGGAGATGTTTGAGGAGTGTTCTTAGTACGGAATCTGTTGCTCTTCTTCTGAATGTAAATCTTTGAAAGTGGTGTGAGTTTGTTTATCCATCCATGTAAAGCCTTTCGCTACTGGTTTGATCTGATTTGATTTGATTCGGAAACGAAGAACACTCCTCCACTATCTCCTTAGGAGATGTTGGAGGAGTGTACTTAGCATGGACCTGTACTTAACCTTTGGTTAATGGTTATTTTTATGTCTTGAAAAACCATAAATTCTCATAAACAAAAAATATTTTTTTTTACTTGGAAATTTGATATTTGATAGGGCAAGATCAATTACTATTATCAAAACTTGCATTGTTAAGATTAAATTGACTGAAGGAACGACAAAAAGTCTTAGGTTCTTTGGTCTCATTTTGTGACATCCCTCAAACATGGATTCTTGGGTAGATTCCTAGTTTTACATCTGTTCACACAATACAACTGGATAGAGTATTTCAAAAATCCAATTAGAGCTAGGCTTTACAAGATTTAAAGTGTAGGTTAGGTTTAAAATAATTTGTGGAAGAAGGATAGCCTCACATGTTGTCAAGATGAGTGAGTGAGTGTAACAATAGAATTTCAATCTTGACCCAATTTTGACCTGATGTTTCCCAATTCAGAACCAATGTGGAAGAGAGGTGATGTTGGTGATGACCTACGAGCGAGTGAAATGGAATTGGGAATGTTGTACAGCGGTGATACTGGCATAACTGAAGACCTTGAGAACCCATCAACTCCAAGCTATTGTAAGTGGTACAATGCAATAAAATTTCAATACTATGGTCTCTACCTTTCTTCATTATCACATTTATTAACAATTAGATTTATGAGCTGAAGATATCATCATGAGATGGTTGGTGAGGGTGAAGCTCAAATTTACTATCATGCACAGGAACAGAAAGTCAATTTTCTAATTGTTTTAGTGTAAGTCTACCAATCATTGGACATCACATTTCAAGCTGGAGACTATCAATCAAAAGTAGCAAAATATTATTATTTCAAATCTCTGACCTTGTTGAGGTATGCAGAGGCAAGCCTTGTCATGATCTAAAGACACACATTATATTTGTTGCACAGGCAGTTATCATTACTCTTCTAAGCATTTATGTATTGACACATTTACATGTGAAAACAGTAACTATGCTTTATAAGAATCTTTGGAAATTTAACTCCATGGCAACAAAAAGTAATAACACTCTAAGCATTGTAAAATCAGCACCAAAAGAATAATATCAACCAATTAGAAAAAAGTAAAACATCTCAAGGAACCAATCAGAACTCAAAGTAGAAACTAGTAAGTTGTACAAAGCACCAGAAAACGAGAGAGATCTGCTTGTGAGTGGTTTTACTTTTGCATCGTGTTGAGAGGGTAGCACAAGTTTTCTAGTTGTCTAGTAAAGTAAAAACAGTGTAATTCTGGATTACTTCTATACTCAATTGAGTATAAATAATTCTATTGTTTTTTTGGTTGATTACATTAAATAGACGAAAGTCAGGCTAATCTTTCTTTCCCAAGTGAAGTACATTGCACATTTTTTTCTTTGGAGGGGGGAGGGGGTGGGGGTGTAGGGGGGATTTAAGACATTACTTTTACTTTGTCCAGGTTATTTGTTTGACTAAAAAACATTTTGTTTGGTTATTTTCAGTTAGAATGGCGCCAAATGAAATTTCCATTACGGTAAAGACTTTTGCTTTGATATGAATATGTGGCATTTCCTTGAATTTGACTGAAGTAAATTAGGAGAAATCTGACATGTTTTAATTTATTTTCTTTTTTTGTTTTGTGGTTGTTGTTGTTTTTGTATTTTTTTTGCTTTTTTGTTTTTGTTTTTGTTTTTTTTTATGATGATTATAAGATTTGAGGGCTATTTCTATTACATGGTGTTCTACTGAATGGATGTAATTACCACCTTGTTAATCATTTCCTAAGTTATTTTTCCTGCTTGTGTGCAGCTGCAAAAATTTCTCTTAGCAATTAACAGGCAAATAACTTGCATACAGGAATGCAACTTAAACACACCACCAATGTCTTTGTGTGTCTTTTAGTTCAACGGTTTTTCAATCAGGTAAACATATTTCTTGGCTAGACAATGTATTGAAACAACAGACAGCAGAAAACATGAACAAATTGATAACTCTTTTTTTTAACCAAATGTGGTGTGACAGATCACAATTTTTTTTTTTGATGATTGAATATATTCTTCATTCACTAAAATATCTAAAAATATTAGCATAAACTATGATAAAATCCCTAAAAATTCCAAAATCAGATCACTCTCTATAACTTAAAGTGACACTTGCCTAGCGTGACCTATTTTATATTACTTAGCCTCCCAGACACAGGCTTGACCATCCATTTTGTGTTTCAGGCATTATTAAAGGGTGCAGTGCGCTTCCTTTTGGTTTTCTCCAAGGCCCTTCCGTATGGTCTCATCGTTGCCCATGCACACTTCGGGGACACGCATGTGGTAGAACTGAAAAGAGAGAATCGGTATAATCTGACTGGTTATGTTCCTGGTAAGTACATGTATCAAGTGTTTCTGTGTTTCCACTTGCTAGGAAACAGCGTTTCTCATCATGCCTTTCATTCCATACCCTCCATAACAACCTAAAAAGACCCATGTTCTTCCACTAGTAACTTGTGTGATAAAGGTCAAAACTGAGTACTAACTGTTTTCGCCAAAAAAATTTTGTAGACTCCTTTACTTAGTATCAAGGGTATTATCCCGTTTCCAGTAGTACTTATCTTAGGTCCCTTGGTTTAATGCAACATGGAGTATTGATACCTCCTACAAGTCTAAAAAAGTGTTTACGCTCAGCAATTTGCTTACTTTTTCTGGACTGTTTGCTGTTTCTCCAGGTCTGGAACCCAGACCTCTCAACCAGGAGTGCAGCATTATGCCATGTTCAAATAATTTTCACTCCTGTAAAACATATCCATTTACATTATGTATGACACGGTATTTGTCCTATTTTGTGCTTCAGCTTTTTTAGCACCTGGCAAAGTCAAGGTGAGAGTAACATCCCAAGCTGGTGACTACCTCGGAGAAACTTGGTTTGAGTGTTTAGACAGGATGCCAGAGATGTTTGAGAGGCTGAAGGGCGATCCCGACTTGCAGAGGTCATTTTTCACTCTCTTGACCCAACATAATGGATTTTTACAAGGTCTGTCTAATGTTACTTCACCCGTATTTTGTTTCAATGTTCTATTTTAACTGTAATGATGTTGATTCTGGCGAGCCCTTCAACCTTTTATAAGTAAACTTTTGAGACAAATTCTGTGTTATAACAAGATTACACCTCCAGCCGATAGGCTGGCCTCTTGTCATCAGTTGACCTCAGGTTACACTAACTGTTTGCGTTTTTGTTTTTATCTTGCATTATTCTTTTAAATCAGGTTTGTCTTTTGTTTCATAACTTATGAGGTAAATAAGTTTCTCATAAAGAGAAAATAATTGGCTCCCCCTTTTTATTACCCACAATGCATTTTATGAATTTTACACTGATGCAGTACAATGAGCACCTCCCCTGGTACAATGCTCTAATAAAACTAGTTTAGCCATCCAACCAAAGAATCACAACAGCCAGTCAGAACTAAGAAAAAGAGAACTGTCAAAAGGGTAAGCAAGTGAATGTACAGTGTAATGTAATGATTTATACTGATAAGTTTGGGTTAAAAAGGCTTTTTATAACTTCAACATAAACTGAGCAGTTACATGTTCAAAATACCGAAGAAATAACTGACTAAATCCCAAATGCACATATCATTATATAATTTTTAGTGGCGTGCTCATTGTGATAACTTCAATTGCACGTAGCTATGTGCACCACTTATATCTAGCCACGTAATTTATGCCGGCATACTTCTAACAGTATTTCGTCACAACTGAGGCACGCAGAAACGTGTTTAACTGGGCCATGTCAGCTGCAGCTTGTCATCTGATTGTTCGAGAGTGTGGAAGGCATATCCCAGACCAATTGTAGCACAAAATAAATCAAACCTTTGCAATTTGGATTTCTTTCTCCATTTAGTTGAAAATTTATCTAATCTAACGTCAATCTGCATGTACGCTCTCAGTTGGGATTCGCATTCCGCCAGGAAAGCTCTTCCTTGGGGTGTTCTTGCGAAATATTCTTGAGGGGCTTTCGAACATGACTGCATTTTAAGAGAAGTTGGTGCATCATACTGAAAGACTTTCATCCAATCTTTTCGCCCAAAGAATTCAAAGTATCAGGGTTTTGCCTCTCCTTGTCCTACTTGTTTTTTAACAGAAGTACTCGTAAGTTAAGTCAATACTGGCAAAGAATGCTGCTCGAGATATCGAAAGAACTGCAATAATAGAAGTAATAGTGTAGTTTGATCGTCCGGTTGAGTGTAGTCCTGAGGAGGACTGTTGTCGGTAGTGGTGACTGACGTTTCGACAACCTGAGCAGAAGTCATCATCAGAGTCAAGTGAAAGGTTGTTGTCAGTCGAATGTACTTAGTCCGGTTTGTCTACACTGATTGGTCAGTTTTGCCGTGGTGTTATTGGCTCTAAGACTCAAGTGGCGTACCTACGCCACTGCGCAATGCCTAACCTACAGCACCAACTACTTTCAACGACTGACCCTGGAAAGCTGGTCTACTAACTTGGAACAGACTCCCCTCAACAGGTGTCAACCACTACCGACACTATACAAACGACTCATCCACGACATTAACATTACAAACGAACCGAACAGAACAACCTAACTTCACCAACGGATCCAAACCGACCAATCACGACTGACAGGTACATTCGACTGACAACAACCTTTCACTTGACTCTGATGATGACTTCCGCTCAGGTTGTCGAAACGTCAGTCACCACTACCGACAACAGTCCTTCTCAGGACTACACTCACCCAGACGATCAAACTACACTATTACATGTTACCCCCGGGTTCAAACCATTTACCGTAATAATATTAGTACTAGTATTATGCGTTAAGTTGGTTTATCCATCTATGCACATTCTATATCAGATAATGAATGACTGGGGAGTTTTGCCATAAGGGTTTTAAAGTGGTGTGAATTTATAATGATAAGAATTTTTTATTGTAGAAGATGGATACGATGGAGATAACGAAGCCTCGTCGTCTGATTCATCAGACGATGGGAACCAGGGTAATGTACGAGATATGTTAGACTTGTTACTACTGGTATATTATTTAAGTAGTCTTATGTGTCGAGTTCGTTCACCATCCATGTAAAGCCTTTCGCTACCGGTTTGATTTGATTTGATTTGATTTGATTTGAGTAATTATGACAGATTTTAATGCAATTTACTTATGAAAGCTTGAATCAAAACACGGGTTTCGAGGAAAACTAATGACCAATATGACGTGCGGGACGTTACTTACCCCTCGTAAACATAGAACCCGTAATATTCTCGAGAGAAAAAAAAACATCTCATTACTGTCGAGCACAGAAGTTATGTAGACTAGGTAAAGGGTGGCATTTATCATAATGTGATATGATGCAGAAGTACTTTGTTTCTCTAGAGTAAGGTTTTCAATATAACACCGGTAACTGGCTAGAAACCCCTGCTTAAGGGAAGTGTAATTATCGGCTGTTGTTCTTCTACGTATGCTTTTTGCCGTTGCGAATGAAGAAGGGAGAGGTGAAACAAGGGCTGATTCAGAAATATCTAGATAGCGAGTGGCCTAGCCAATCAGAATGCAGCATTTTTGATAGATTGCTGGAACGTTTGGCGCTAGCTGCCTTTTTGTTTTTGTTGTTGTTGTTGTTTTTGTTTTGTTCTGTTTGTAGTTTGATATCTCTGAAATCTTTGTCGCAAAAAATTTTGCTTTTCTCTTTTCAAGCTGTAGAAGATCAATTGAAAAAAAAGTAAAGCAATGTTATTATTTCAAATCTTTGAACTTGTCGAGTTTTGCAGAGGCGAGCTACACGGTCGATGATTTGTAAATAAGAATGAGACCGAATCAGTACAAAGGAGACGACTTGACGCTGAAAATTGCTTGCGGAGTCAGTTTTCGTTTGTCTGAACGTTGTTAATTTTTGCCGTGTGCAAAATTCGTGGTTGTAATTAAAGCTGGAATCTTATTGGTTTTGTCGATAACGAATTATTTTCACATTTTCAAGAGATTTCTCCCTCTCTTTTAAACGTTTTTTTAGTATTGAACGGTAATTCTAACTATATTTCTACCATCGTTCTCCGAAACTTACTTCGATTTCCGTTTGTCGCCGCTGTTTTTGGTATTCTATGAAAGCGATCGTTGTGACAATGGAAGGTGCTTGAATATAAGAAAGCACAAACTCCGCAGAGATATGACTGATTTTACAATCAGCCGAATTAAAAGCCTTGCGTGAGAGTGAAAGGTCGCATCTTTGACCTAAACATATGAACAAGAATTGGATGAAATCAAGGCATCCTTTTGTTTCTTGTGAATTTTTCAAACTGATTTCACGTGGTCTTAAGTTTTCACTAATAGGGAAGGCAAATTAAGTACTAATATGCATCCATATCTTTGGGTTAAGGTTATTACCTCTCATCTCTTACAAATCCTTTCACGTCGTCTGTTGGTGTGTATCAGTCACATTTATGGATCGAGGCTCATTGCTCGAATTTAGTCTACCTGTGCATAAAAAAAAACTAAACGAAACTTTGTGTTTTAATTTCTATTCAGCTTAGTGCCGCGTAAACGAACAGGAGCCTGGTGATACATGTGACAGACCGGAGATAGGGCCAGATGATCCGCAGCCAGACGCGCTATCTGTTGGCGAAAGCTTGAATATTGATCAGCATCCGCCCACAGACAAGACGAGACGAAGTTAAGAGACAAGCCGAAATCGGAAAAGCGACTGATCATCATCTCAGCAGCAGGGCTGATCTTTCATATACCAGGATCTGAAACAGTTCATAATTGAAGATATAAGGTTGGCAGAGGAGTGAGGACCTGAGGAACAGTGGGTACAAAGGATCAGTAATGTAGGACTTGAGGATCAGTGAGGACAGAGGATCAGTACTGTAGGACCTGAGGAACAGTAGGGATAGAGGACCAGTATTGTAGGACCTGAGGAACAGTGGGGACAGAGGATCAGTACTGTAGGTCCAGAGGAACAGTGGGGACAGTGGAACAGTACTGTAAGACCAGAGGACCAGTGGGAACAGTGGAACAGTACTGACAGAGGACCAGAGTAACAGTGGGAACAGAGGATCAGAGGACATTTTGTTGGTCAGCCCTTTGCCTTTGCACCCAAATGGGTGCTAGAATGGCCTTTATTCCTAAACTTCTCCTTTAAATTTTTTCTGGATACTTGGACAAACTTAAAGTTACTTGACGTCTTTCACAGGAGAATTATTTAGCTTTGTGTTGAACTCTCTTGTATCACAGGCTCCCAACCGATGTGGAAGTGGCTGATAGACAATCATCTAGTCAACAACACCATTTCGTCTTTCCTTTAACTTGACATAACTGGGGGAAAATCGATTGGTTGTCAGCATCTACTTCTATTTGGTGTCTTGTCTTGGCACTCTCTTTTACATTTGTAAATAATTGACGGCAAGTAGAAGCGTTATTCAGGAATTATATGATATGACGATATGAGCATATTTTGGAAAATATTTATATATCAAGTGAGATATTAAAGTTATTTTTCTGTGAACAGGACGAATTGTTTTTCAGCATGCTGCCGTTTGTTTCAGTAGATAGGGTAACAATAGACTACCAGCAGTCCTTCTTTTTCGGCGAAGACCGTCACGCGAGTCAAATAAAATTCAGTTAAAAAAAATTGATCCTACTCCAATGCGGTGTTAAAATACTTCTAAAAAATATGCGCGAATCTAAAGCGTGACAAGCCTAGTTCAGTACTTACTCTCTAGTAAAAATAACCCAACATTAACCTCAACTTGTTGTCAATTGACTGTTATTGAGTTATGGGAGGGGTAGGTGGGCAGTTGCTCAGATACTGATATTGATCCAATATCTGTTGACTAATAACAGCGCACATAGTCTCTCCTTTTTTGGAGAGTTTTTCGCGCTGCCTGCTTTCATCCGACCACCACCCCACATCACATTTCGGCAGCATATGTAGCCTACGTGTAGCCGTACCCTCCCCCACTCGCCTCCGTTTCGCCTTGGCGGAGGAAGGGTACGGCTACACATAGGCTATAGCATAATTATCGATCACCCCTGGGTAAAAATTTCATTTTTTAGCCAGCCTCTTTTTTTTTTTCTTTTACTACGGTTCCCATTTGTAAATTTCTTGGTGTGATGTCTAGGTTGGCTAAGTGTGACCCCTCTCTAAAAAATTTTTCCTCACCCACCGTGTTTTGTACGCCTCGCAGACATGGGTCATTTAACCAGAGAACGAACATTTAACATATAACCAGAGAACGTTTTTTACCTTTTTCACTATGGGTCATTTAGTTTCCCCTCCCCCCAGACTGTGCACTGGAACTTGACAAAACAACAGCGATAGCGGCGACAACCTTAATATTCCCCTTTCTTGCCCCAACTATAAATTTTCTCAACCCTGCACACTCTAACATCAGTACGCATCTTCTCCAAACATATCCTAAGATGCCGACTTGGAGAATTTGTCTAACAATCAAGAGCTTCTTTAGTCGGTGATCAGCTCCTTTATTCTCCTGACCTTAATGTTTGATTCAGGGCTGATATGGTAAGGAGAAATTAGATGCAAATCACTCCTAGGGGTTAAAGGGTTAAACAGACAAAATTAGCTTAGAGTAACCATGGGGGCTGGTGGAACCAAGCCGCCAGAAGCAAGAAGGACTTCATTGCTCAACTCGCGATACTGACAAGCTCTGACCAACAGCTTCTTACCAGACAATCTTATTGTAAATGTTTATATGTAATTTTTATTGAACCCAGGGCCCCTAAGGATACCAGCCTTGCAGCTGACTGGGCTACCCTGGTAAAATAAAGTTGTCCTTCTTTCTTTCTTTCTTTCTTTCTTAGACGTTTTGGTGTGTAGTATCACTGAGTATCTTTACGAGTTTCGCTGAATTTTGACGAGTCCGTAAGGCGAGTCAAAATACAAACGAGTTAAAATGCTCAGTGATACTACACACCCAAACGTCTTATAAGTTATTCATTATCCAACTGCTTTTTTCTCTGCGAATTTTTTTCAGGTCTCATTTCAGCTACTACTTCAGTAGTGTTCATAGCTGCGAGGATCGCTTACATTTTATTTATTCACCGCAGTGCAGATATATGATTTTCAGACATTTCCAGTCATCTTTCTGCTCATTTCTCATAAGGCGGGAAAAGCAAAGCAGATAGAAAAGCGTAGCATGCATAGCCGATTGGTTGAGAAACAGTTTTTTTTTAAGGTACAAAATAATCAACTGTCCAAACAACCGTACAATATCGTAGGATATTTGTACTCTACTCGTGTGTTATTTTACTATACTTTGTACAGTTGGATAATTGGATAATAGGGCACAGTTATTCGCAGGTACTCTGGATAAAAAATACAATGCCACGAAATTTAAACTTCCCATGTGAATTTGCCCGTTCTGCATATAATCCACATCATGTTCCGGGATTCCCAAAACTCTGGTTCCATACAAAAATTCCTCTCACTGGTGGTCTTTCTAGAAGAATTTCATCCTTATTTCCTTCTTGTACCGGTCCAAAATAATTTTCGATCAGAACTTTCACTCAGAAGAAATCAAACTATTTCAAGTTTATGAGACGTTTTGGTGTGTAGTATATATCGCTGAGTATCTTTACGAGTTGCGCCGAATTTTGAAGAGCCCGTAAGGCGAGTCAAAACACAAACAACGAGTAAAAATACTGGGTGATACTGCACACCAAAACGTCAGGAGCTCCTGAAACGTACAATAAGTTATTTACTATCCGACTGCTTTTTTTCTTTGTACTCTACTTATGCGTTATTCTTACTCTACTTTGTGCAGTTGGATAATAGGGCGCCGTTATTCACAGGTACTCTGGATAAACAATGCAATGCCACGAAACTTCTCATGTGAATTTGCCCGTTTTGCGTATAATCCACACTGTGTTCCGGGATTCCCGAAACCCTGGTTCCAATCAAAAATTCCTCTCACTGGTTGTCTTTTTAGAAGGCTTCTATCCTTATTTTCGACTTGTACCGGTCCAAAATAATTTTCGATTACAACTTTCACTCAAAAGAAATTAAACTATTTCAAGTTTATTTGACGTTTTGGTGTGTAGTATCGCTGAGTATCTTTACGAGTTGCGCCGAATTTTGACGAGCGCGGAAGGCTAGTCAAAATACAAACAACGAGTGAACTCAGTGATACTACAAACCAAAACGTCAGGAGCTCCCGAAAACGTCTAATAAGTTATTTATTATCAAACTGCTTTTTTTCTGCTAAGTCTTTCTGCCCATTTCTCATAAGGCGGGAAAAGCAAAGCAGGTAGAAAAGGATAGCGCGCGCAGCCGGCTGGTTAATAAACAAGTTTTTTTTTACAGTACAAAATAATCAACTGTCCAAAAAACCGTACAATATCGTAGGATATTTGTACTCTACTCGCGCGTTATTTTTACTCTACTTTGTGCAGTTGAATAATAGGGCACAGTTATTCGCAGATACTCTGGATAAACAATGCAATGCCACGAAACTTCTCTTGTGAATTTGCCCGTTTTGCATATAATCTACATTATGTTCCGGGATTCCGGAAACCCTGGTTCCTATCAAAAATTCTTCTCACTAGTGGTCTTTTTAGAAGGCTTTCATCCTTATTTCCGGCTTGTACCGGTCCAAAATAATTTTCGATCAGAACTTTCACTATTTCAAGTCATTTATCTTATAAAAGGGACTTCACTCCTGAATTAGTGAGCATTCAACGGTGTAATAGCGCGTGCTTTCGATGAAGGGAACCATTCGAAAGCTGCAACAATTTTTTACTTCTCTGCTTCTAAGAGGCCATGATGTAATGTTACCAAATTTATCCTCGCTTGGAGAAAAAGTACTTCCGTTTTGGAGGGGTACAAAAAGCGAACGACCAATCAGAAGACAGTTACTGTAATATCAACCAATCACGACCCGAGAAAATACCTGGGACACCATGTTGATTTAAATAAGAAATCGAAAAAATAATTTTATCTAAAAGCTTTTAGTACTTCAGAGTGGTAGATCAATGGTCCAGCGCGGAATTCTTTTGATTTTGATGAAAACTTTTGGCCATTTGTCTAGCTTAAAACCTGATCTGGTATGCCTAAGCGTGGGGCTGAAGCCAGAGTGGGTGAGTAATTTTCATGCGCTTTTTTCTTCTGCCGACACTGAACTTTTCCCAAACTGGTTCGAATTGTGCTACCTCAGCGTAAAAATAAGCTAACTAAAGATTTCACAAGGAATTGCTAAAATGATGCAATTTCCTATGAGTCCTTTTAATTTGTCGAATGGGGAAGCTTTGGGCTGTATGTTGCTTACCATTTGCTGAGCTGGAAGAGAACGAGTGACGGCCGAGTGCTTTAGTAGCCAATTTGTAACTCGTGCGAATCTGATCATTACTTGTGCTCACTCATAAACAGTTCGAGTTAAAAGGCAATTTTTCAGACAGTTTGCCCTTTTTCTTCCTTATTAATTTTATGACAGGTCTATTTTACCGCTAAGAAGGATTCTTGGGCAGATTCCTAGATTTGCTTATGTTTAGACAATACAGCTCGTAGAGTATTTAAAAAAGTCAGTGAGAGCTGGCCTTCACGAGATTTGTAGCGTAAATTGTTCTGGATCATATGAATTTTTTCTGCAAATGTTTGTTGAGGGTTTCAAATGCCCAAAACCTTTTTAAAACAAGGAATTTGGGTAATCCTTGGGGAGAGTTTACTTGTGAAGCTGGGAACAGTCTGACACTAACAAGAAAATTAAACTACAGTGGGATATTAGGTACTTACATATCAACTTAACTTCATGTTTATATGATTATTTCTCACAAAAATATTTAATACACTTTTTTTTTTAGGAAACGAGGATTCAAGTGGCCATGGTGTGTATGGTTTCATCGGAGATTTGATTCGCGAAGGAAAAGATGCCAAATTTGTGAACAAAAAGGGGCGCTATGTCCTAAACTGGTCCAGTACCTTGGAGCGCTATGCCATCTACAAATCCAAGAAAAATCCTCAGTTTAAAAGCAAGAACATTAACAGGAGGAAGGCTAGCAATGGTCTGAGGGCAGCCTTGCTCAACATCTACAAAAAAGATGGAGCAAAAGAGTACAAAGAGAGCAAAAAGGTCAATGACAAGGATGAAGTTATAGAGAGACAGTTTCAGATGCCTCCTAAAGTGTTTCAGTCACTGTTTGGATCTAAAGTGGAACTTTCAGATGACAGTGATCACGAGACAAGCAGCACATCTTCAGAGGTATATGATACAAACCCCAGTAGAACTCAAGTATATTTAGGGCGGGTGTATGCTACCTAGTATTTTCAAAACTTGAGCTCTGTTTTTAGATAAAGGATATTATTCGAAGAGTATTCCTGTGTCTATAAATGATCAAAACTATTGTTTATCTTACTGCCTTAGACAGACATGGAGCAGTTTGTTTGATTTAATTAATGTGCTTTGGGCAAGATTTTTGCACAACCACTTACTTCATTATTCAGACAGTTTTTGGAAAATGTAAAAAAGGGAGAAACAAGAGTTTGCCTTTGGGTCTATGGCTTTGTTTTAGAATAAAAAAAGTATATGACAATACTGAAATCTTCCAATAGCGCATAGAAAAGGAGCAATGTTTTAATATTGTTATGGCATCAGTTCAAACACTTTTTGCCTTTAATTTAATGCCCCTTTTATTTTCAAACACCATTAATTAAGGCTGATGAGAAACTGCAAGCGTCACCTGATGTAGGCGGGTCTCCTGACACAAGCGACACAGGTTTTGAGGAAGCCATGGATGTCTCTGATGGTAATAGTGACTTTATATTTTGGGCCTGTTTTGGAAAATTGTTTGATCAGGGTTTTATCATTTGATCATTCATTTATAATAACCCTTTACACTCTTCCATCAGTGTGTATATTCTCCATACTATTTCCATAAATTTTCTAAGATTCTGACAAGGAGAATTTTCTCAACAATCATGAGCATTCACAGTTCGTAATCATTTCATTTGTTCTTGTGACCTTAATGTTTTAATTTGAGTCTGTGGTGATATTTTAAGAAGATATTAGATATTTGTCACTCTTACATCTATGGGTTAAAGAGTTTAAATTATTTATTTAACAAATAGAGGGTCATGTTTCTAAACTTGTAGAATTTAGCCTTAAGGAAGCTAAGAGCAGCAACAGATGTTGTTGCTAGATGTAAAAGGTCAGGTGATATTGCACTTTGCAGTTACATGAATGACATCATGGTATTGTCAGTATTAATATTTATTGACTGATATTTCCTTAGATTTGCTCAACATGAATGCAACTGGTACAGCACTCCAGGACAACATCAAGAGAGAGGATCCTGTTGATCTAACAAATATCGAAACTCCATCTCAGGTAAATAAAAATCACAACAGCTGTAATTGATATGTTCATGAAATTACAATTACAATGAAAATGGGACAAACTCTCACCTCTCCCTCCCCCCCCCCCCATCACACACATGCTGTGCATGTTTATTATGCATGTGAGATTGGAATGTTTATTACAGTGATCAAGTCTGAGAGACAGGCACTCGGTACAAATTGTTTTAGAAAAAAGTTACTACAAGAAAATAAATTTCTTTCTTATCAGTTTAAAAAAAGTACACATGGTTTATCAATTATTTGTCATGAATCATTTCAAACCCAAAGATCCAAATTTCGATTCTCTGTACTTTGTTTTTCATATTTGTGATATTTTTAGCTCTGGGAATTTGTTTTTTAATCCAAAAGTAACCCCTAGTTGACATTGTGGTTCTTCTCATCACCATCTGGTTGAGAATGTCTTGATATTTATACTGAAAGGTTTGAAAGTTTACTACAATAACTGTTAAATAATCCTTGCCTTAACAGATATTTGGCATTTCTGCTGAAGATTTAGACTCAGCGCTGGAGGAAATCTGTACCAACTCAGATAATGATGTGGACCAACCTGGAGGTATATTTTTTATATGGTTTATTATTTATTATTTTGAAAAAAATAAAAGTTGATTTCTTTTATTTCCTTCTACAAATTTTCCTTCTAATCTATTGCAGTGGTTCAAGATATTTCCCCATCATCAGGCTCTGTGAAGGTAATTTTATTAATTTTAGAAATTGTCCTGGTGATCTGCAAATTTAATCAAGCACGAGGATGAAACATTTAAAGAGCTTTGATTGATACATTTTGGTCTGGAAAAATGTTTTCTATTTCAAAGTTAGAGTTGTTATAGTGAACTGTAGATTCTCTTTTTCTGTCAATGTGTTACTTCCTACTCAGTACTTTGTTCTTTGCACTGGTAGCGAGGTTTGATATGATTCAAAGATTGTTGATTT
The DNA here is from genome assembly GCF_964200805.1 of Pocillopora damicornis. NCBI lineage: Eukaryota > Metazoa > Cnidaria > Anthozoa > Scleractinia > Pocilloporidae > Pocillopora > Pocillopora damicornis. The sequence goes on along the minus strand of NC_142680.1, from coordinate 19,620,885 downwards.
GGCTGATATGTGTGTAAAACTTTCATGCATTTTAACTCAAGGGAGAATAAAGGAGAAAGGTGTCTGGGCCAAGTCTCCTCTGTCTGAGCATGTCCCCATTGAATCTTTAGCATGTAGAGATTAAAGGTATTTCTACTCTTCTCTGGATGGGATATGAAATAATACTGGACTGATGCATTGTGTGATAGTATTGTTAGAAGAGTGGAGATTATCTCCAGTAACCATATGCATGTTCAAGAAATAATCATTTCTATGATAAAAGATGAAAAGTTCTTCTTTCCCCATTCTTTACCAGGCTGAAAATTTACCATCTCTCTTCATTATTGATACATGTCTTGCTTTCAGGGTGGAATTCAGTTCCATATAATGTTGACAGAGGCACTGCTTGAAAGTGACACAAGAGGTGTGGCACACTTTGATGGAGTAGGTGATGTCTTTTTGGAGAAGACCAACCCCTACACCTTCTCTGGGTTTGTTCCAGGTTAGTTCATTGTTTGTCAATGAATAGTTCTTTAATTTGTAGGATGTTGGTTTTACCTCCTGTAGATGACAGCTGTAGCTTGCTATAAGGAACCCACATCCCTCCAATTATCTGTCTGTCTGTCTGTCTTTCATCTGGTCAATTTAGTGTTATCAACTGAGTTGATAACATAAATTGTCAGGGTGATGAAGGTCTAATGCTTGAAATGTCAGCCTTTAAACTATTTACAGTGCCCAGTATACGTTGTCAACTCAGTTAATAACACTAAATTACTCTGTTATACTCTCCTACCGATGCTGACCACAGTTTCTTTAGAAACTTACCCCTGTTATTCTTTCATCTGGTCAGTTTGTCCATCTGTCAATTTGTATGCATTTTCATCATTCTGTTACTCTATAAATAAAGTAAGGGTCTGGCTTGGAAAAAAAAAAGTTTTTATTCCATTTCAGCTGCCCAAGAAGCTGGACCTGTTCTTATTACAGTCTACACTGAGGCTGGTCGAAAGCTGGGAATTACATACTTTATGTATGTGGATGAGATGCGGGAGACCTTAAAACAGCTCATTAAGGACCCTGCTCAACTATCATTATTCCTAACCATGTGGTCCCAGGCACATGGAATCATTGGAAGCAATAGTGATGTTGCACAGACTCTGGGTCTGTTTGGTTTACCAGACCAAGGTATGTGAATATGAAAATCATGTTAGTGAACTGTGGATTAAGAAGTGAATTTAAAAGCAATCTTAGCAGCAATGAACACTATTTGATCACTAGTGAAAATAGGGCCTGGAAAAGTATTCAGGCCTTGGTGATACAGGTACAGCAGCATTGCAAGGGTCATTTTTGTAAATCCCGTATTGGCCTGAATTTTTGTCAGGCCTTATTTTCACTACTGTTCAAGTGGTGTTCATTTCTGCAAAAATTGCTTTCATATTCATTTATTAATCCGCAGTTCACTTAAATGAATTTCATATATTCACAGTCATTTAGACCAAAGTAAGTAACAGAGGGTAAGAGTCTGTTCCTCTTTGATCTTTATCTTGATATCATGGATTTGGAAAAGACTGATCCTAGGCCATTTGGAGACTTGCTGTACACAGTGAAATAGTTACAATTTATCTAAATCAAATTTTAAAATAAAATTATGTGTTATTCACTTTTTTCTTTCACACAGACCCATTGCCTGACACTAAACAGGGGCAGTCTCTTAAAGTCCTTCAGCTACTTGTTTATACTGCTGCTCAGGAAGATGCTCAACAGTTTTTACAAATGATCTTCAGTACCTCTGCTGGAAAAATTGTCTTCAACAGTTACAAGGATCGAACGCCTCTGCCAGAGGATGTTGCAAGAGCCAATGGCCATGACGAGTTGGCAGAGTTCTTACAAGATGTAAACAAGAGGTAATTTAAAATAATAATGATGATCACATCTTGTTGTTTGTCTGGCAATGTAGTCACATGATTTGATTAATGTGACATGACTGTATGTTTTGACTTACAAAAGTATTTTTGATTTTTATTTTCAGATTGTCAAAAGAACATGACAGTAATAGTGTTGCTTTGGGTACAAGTGACTGGTTAGAGTTAGTCCAAGCAGTTGACAATATTCAGAAACAGACTGGTGAGTATCTTATTCTTGAAGGCTGAATTTGCCAATAGGAAGTTGTAACTATTTATTCAGGCACATGATTATCCCAATAGAGTGCAGGACTTTAATGGCCTACACACTTAACTCACTGCAAGTTCTCAGCAAGTCAGTGGAATGGTGTCAGATTGCAAATTTGAAGGCTTGGGGTTATATTTGTCTTGATACACTCATTTTTTACCCCGTCCTTCCTTACATTCCTCCATTCTTTAAAAAAGTGACAAACTAATCAGTATAAATTTTGTTGAAATATATGTAAAATGTATTTATTCCTTAATTTTTACAACAGTTTCTAATGATGAACGAGAATCATCAAGAGTGCAACTTAAGGATGATGATAACCAAAGTGACTACTTTGCTGATGCTGAAACATCTTCTTGTGGTTCCCTTGAACTTATTGGTGACTGGTCTGATTTAGAAGAAGAGAATGGTAAGTGAACTTTCTGTTACTGGATACAATACTTCCACTGAATTCCTTTTGTAACCCTTTAACCGCTAAAATCTGCTTGTAAAACTCTTTTGTCTGTTTCATAAGGACTGTACACTTTTCTGTGTAAATCTTTCAATAGAATTTGGTGTTGCAGGTGTACTTCCATAAGACTCCTTTTGACTGATAAGGGAGTCATTACCCATTACTTTTTTGCTGGATAATGTACCAACAGAACATGGATGTTGCTAATTTTGCTTATGGTGTGAGTTTGCTCTGTGACTGGTCTAGAAAGCTCAATCCACCCTCTTAGCCAATCAGATGCAAAACTTAAAAACCAATCACAACATGGCCACTGGCAATTTCTTTCACTCAAAGCAGTGTGCTTATTTGTATTGTAAGCTCATATTGGCTCCATGTGATATTTCCTTTCTTCTGATTGGCTGTTGTGAATACTTATTTTGGTGGTACCACACTCAGTCGCAATACACTTTATTATGTTCACAGGGGCTTGCACAAAAGATGAAGACTGTGAGAATGCAACAATTGAAACTGGTATTGATAAGGGTGCGTCATTGCTTCGCTATCCCCAAGAGGAACCTCTCAGGGCTTCCTTAGGATTTTCGGAAGAAAATGAAGCTACTGAGGAATCTCTTGAGGATGAAACCCAATTGGGTAATGGTAAGGACAACATTGAAAGTCCTATACTCTGTTGTGCCATCGGTAGACCCGCTATATTTTCAAGGCATTATCTAGAGACTTGTTTCCTCCAAGCTGAAGAAATGGGACCAGTGAGCCAAAAGAAGGGAACTGAAAGGAGAGATAACAGCGATTCAGAGCGTAAGTATGCAACAGAATCCTTACGTCAGGAGAAAACGACCGAGCTTTACACATCCCGAGAGGAATTTCTCAAAAATTCGTCACGATTTTCTGAAGAAAATGCCGTTACCGAAGAATCTTTTGAAGATGAGGCCGTGTTTGGTAACTGTCAGGACGACATTGAGAGTCCTAGCATCTGTGAGGAGTCTTCTGTTGTGAACTTCCCAGCTTACAAAAGGCTACCTCTACTGCGTAGCTTCTTTCAATGGCTGTCCAGAAGAGAAGATGATTTATCTGCAGAGCAGCAAGATGTGTGTTCCCTCCAAGCTGAAAGAATGGGATCAGTGAGCCAGAATAAGGGAACTAAACGGAGAGATGACGGTGGTTCAAGGCAAAAATATGCAGCAGAATCCTCACGTCAGGAGAAAACGACCAAGTCAAAAAGTAAGATTTCCACTTCATCTTGTTTCTTAACAAGATGTGTAAAGTGAATAAGTGAATTATAATTATGGTGATAACGACAATAACTACACTAACAGTGACAAGGATAAGATGATAATGATGATGACAATGGTATTGACAATGATTGTGATGTGGAAGTGACAATGAAAATAATGCTTATGAGAATTGTATCGTTTAAGATAATTTCAAATGATGAGTTGTGATTTATCGTAGGGTTGTTCATCCGCTTGAAATACTTCTGAGAGTTTTGTTGATTTAAACCCTATTGTTTAACCTACATAACGTATCACGATTCTTTGTTGACAGAGGAATGGTGAATATCATGAGGGTGTTTGTCCGTTTTAACTGTTTTTGTCCTAGTACTAACAGTAAATACAAACGCTTTTTTCGTAACAGAACATCGACAACGCGGCCACTGGATAAAGTTTGAGACAGCCTCTCGTGTGAGATATATTCTGTTAACCGCTGCTTTGGTGACAGTATTAGCAGGAATCAAGCTTGGAGGTACGTGTGTTTCCAAACTTCATAAACTTAGAATGTTAAATTACTTTCAGATTGTAGGGCTCGGCCTCTTGAATCAAACATGCTTCAAGAATACGAGGGGCGATTCTCTGAAACATTTTCAACAATCTTCTCTCGATGAATCATTGTTACTATCCCATATTAAATCACAGCTACGTTTTTATCAAAGACATTTCCAAGTTTTGTTGAGCATGGTACGACTATTCTCATGAATTTGCAAGGTACTTTAACTATAGCAACGTGTCAAAATACCCTTACACTGTGCGTGCTTAGTCAGTAACTTGGATACAATCGAGGTTAAGGGAAATTTTCTCTTTCTGAGATACAAGTTTAACATGCGCTTAATTGTTACCTTGTTTGTTTACTAATAGAGAATCAAATTCTTCATTGGGCCGTTGGTAATGGATACACTCAGTTTTCCAAACTTCTACTGAAGTGTGGGCTGAATGTGGATGCTCCAAATTCCCGCATGGAAACTCCGCTTCATGTAGCAGCAAAATTTGGTTTCATAGGTCTCACAGATGTTTTGACCAAACTAGGAGGTAACGTCAACGCTAAGAGTTACCAACAGCAGACACCCCTTCACTTGGCCGTATGGAATGGTCACCAACAAATTGCAGCAATGCTATTACAACGTGGAAGCGATTCCCATCGAGGAGATGTGTTTGGACGTACTCCAGCTCATCTGGCTGCAATACAAGGACAAGAACAAATGCTTAAAATGTTAATATTAACTCAACGTAGCAGTGCTTTGAAGGCTAGAGACAACTTTGGACGGACTCCCCTTCATTTAGCTTCGGTTAAAGGAATTGAGAGATTGGTGGAACTCTTAATCCGACATGGGAGCGATTTAAGTGCTCGAGATAACTCCCAGAAAACTGCGCTTCACTTGGCTGCAGAGAGTGGACAGGATACCATTGTGCACTCCTTGATAATGCATGGAGGTGATATCCAGGACGGAGATCTCTTTGGCCAGACACCTCTCCATTTGGCTGCTCAGACTGGGCGCAACAACGTTGTGAAATTACTTCTAGAACTTGGAAGCATTGTTGGTGCAGTAAATGTGTTTAAGCAATCTCCTCTTCACTTGGCTGCAGAGAGTGGAGAGAGCGGATACAAAGACATTTTGAAGGAGTTGATACAGCATGGCAGTGATGTCAATGCTGCAAATATATTTGGACAAACCGCACTTCATTTGGCTTCTCGAAAAGGACATAAACGCATCGTAGAGGTCCTTCTACAACATAAAAGCCAAGTATCAGCTTTAGATAACTCACACAAGACTGCTTTGGATTGCGCTATTGAAAGTGGCCATCAAGAGATCGTGGAATTTCTTGATCTCTCTTCAAGACGTGGTAAAAGTCGCTCTTTGGGATCTTTGACGAGAGTTCAACGCGATGTTAACATGAATTATATTTCTAAACATACACCACTGCAAATCAGACAAGATCCTCTCCAAGTTGGTACACCGAAGAATGGAAGCAGCGAGTTTGATGGAAACAAGCATCGAAGTACCATTAATGCCTCAAGTTTATCGCCCTCTTTTCATACAACGATACCGTCAGACTCTATCACAAGTACCTCGAACGACAGCTATGTATGTGTTCCTCATGACTGCCGAAAATATTCTCGTTTGTATTTTAATTTGCTCCCGCCTTGTTTCGTCGCATGCAAACAGAGAAGAGGTGTAAAAAGAGATGAATACAATCTTGAACTGATATCATCAAACATCCCCATCTGTTCGCAAAAACACATGCAAGTGTTAAAGAAGAAACTACAACAAGCGTGCCTCTACCGCAAACCAGACATAGATGGAGATGTAAATAGTGGGCCAAGCTTTCTCGAATATTTTGGACCAAATGTCTTCAATCTGAGCTGCCATGACTTTCGGCGAGGCCAAAAATGCTCTGGTTGCTTTGTTGCAGATGAAGCGAGAGGCAAGCCAAAAAGGGTTATGGAACAAGACGAAAACTTACGTTATGCAGAACATGATCTTGAATGTTCGACAAATACCCACGAATTTCTCGTAAAACAAGTTAATTTATACAAAGAGCTACCAGCGGATTTCGTATGTCGATGCGTCATGATTCGAGTTCTCCAACGTTTGAAAAATTTCTCCTTTCTGCGTCCTTACCAGCTCTGGTGTGATAGCTTTGAAACACTTCATCCGTCTGAACAATGCGGAATCGATGGGTCGCGACAACCAGCTTGCAAGGGAAATGGCTGTAAAGAGTGGACACTTGCTTGTAAGACTGAGAATGCCACCAGAGAAAGACTAGCCATTTACATCAACACTAAAAGAGTGAAACGCTCGCAGATTGGTGTGACATTTACCGCTTTAAAGACTGAGAATGCCGGCGGAGAACGACAAGCTACTCTCCACAAGTTAAACAGAGTGTCTCCTCCGCTAGTCACAATTCAATTTGCCCTGCTATTTATTCTTATCTTTTGCACGACTTATGTATGGTATAGAGTCGCCAATATGTCCCCAAAATTTACAGGTTTCATGCCCTCTTCAGCTACGTTTTTTATTCTACCTACCTCAAAACCACCAGGATCCACCAACTCGTCAAATGGTAAGATCATTTTATTCCAAAAGAAGTCAATGAAATCAGAAATTTACTTTGAATAACCATGAACGTGCTTTTTAATGCATTCACCTGTTATAGAAAGTAGCGAGGTTACATGTACGTGCCTTAAACTTTTAGGTTGTAGATGTACAGCTACTTTAGTTGACCGGGCTGCCGGACACTTCCCTTAAGATTTGAAATTCTTCCTTTTAACTGTTACACATTTCTTGGTAAATAATTTTAGAGAATTGACAGATGTATCAGAGTAACAATGCTGTTACTGATATGTTCTTCTAATCTCAACACCGTTTGTAGTAAAATGTATTGTTACTGTAGGGAGAGTTGATATGTTAATCACCTTTGGGAGTTAAACTGACAAGACAGGCCAAATGAAAGAGGGTCTAGGATTTTTTTACTTGTGGCGTTTTACAGCCGTATGCTTTTATTTTCATAAGCTTTTGTAGAAAACCCGCAAATGTTTGTGAAATAAATTAAGACATCCGAAACAGAGCAAATTACTGTAAAACATTCATTTTCCAATTTCTATTCTTTTGTTTTCGACCTCTTGATGAACGATTTGCTATCAGTCGCATGCATAATTTAATCCTTGCGATCGTATCATGCATAGTACCTAACTGACAAAATTAAGTCAGTCTTTTACAACTAAATTTCTGAATGTAGACTGAGTTTTATTTTCAGCATCTTATGAAAATTTTATTCCATTGCAGATGTCAATTGGTTACGTAGGAAAAACGATCCACTTGATGGACACAAACAAAGCAAGAGAAGAAACCAGCAGACAACGCCAGAACGAAAAGGAAAACCAAAAAAACACAAGATATGAAAGAGGTATGGTACCTTCACCATGAGACACTAAAGATTCTGTGGTCGAAGACTAGCTGATCGTTGCTTACCATTCAATTTCCCAGCACCTTGCATCAAATGCAAGTCTTATTGTAGTCTTGAAAGTGACCGACCAGAGTGACCTGAAATTTCCAAGTTACTCAGTAGTGGTTGCGGTGTCTCGTCTTCCAGTATGTGAACATGATAAAGGGGAATGCTATCTTGAAAACTCAAGAATGCTGGTTCTATTTGCTGTACACTAGTCTCTACCAAGTATTCAGCAAAATATTCGATAACCATAGAAACTGTTGCTGTAATCCGGCAAACGTATCTGTTTTCTTTTTTTTTTTCCCCGTAATCCTAGCAAGAGACACTTGTCACACATGAAACTAGTTTATAGTCTATCACACCAACGAACCAACGAGGTTTCTGTTATTAAAACATCTCCACCAAATCGGAAGGGCGGGGCTTGAAGTTTCATGGGTTACAGAGTTTTTTGTTTGTCCCACGATCAGAACAAAATTTTCAACATCTTTGTCGATGTACTGTAATAGTTTTGAAGTTTATTATTTGTGATTATTTTTGGATTATTTTTTCAGAACAACACACATTTCAGGAGTGAAATTTGACATGGCGCTCAGACGGTTCATTCCATAGAGCCAGATTTGTCAGCAGCCTAAGATAAACCTATTTTTTATTTTATTATTAAGCACAATAGTTCTCAAATCCGTAAATAAGTTGTCGAAAAGACAACTATATGGATGCTTGCATTTGTGTTAGTTTGAAGAACTTTCACGATATGCCTAGCTCAGCATTTTATTTAGAGACGATGCAGTTGTACATGTGGATTTTTAAAAAAAACAAAAACTGTGCTCAGCAATTAATAGAACAAGACAAAGGAATGTCTGGAAAAAAAGCTTCCTTCTCCTCTCGTAATAGTTTGTAAAGAAAAGGAGAAATTGATAAAAGTGAGAACATTTGTACATATGAACACCTCAGAAGGTTAAAACGTTTTCAAATTCTTTCTTTGAATGAAAAAATTTGCAACAGCAAATTAAAATATTACAAAATTATGACATTGTTTACTTTCGTTCCCTTCGTATATCTTGTACCACTACGCCCTTACGCGCAGCCAATCGCAAGAGTGTTAACATTTTCAACCGATTATTGTCTAGTTTCCATTTGGTGTCCCTGTGGTCATAATGACTAAAAGTTTCGCGGATAACTATTCTTAGGAAAGTGATTTACTACTAAGCTTGGAGAGGTTCTGACAGGTTGAAAATTATTGGGGGTGGGAGGAAAATCCTCTATTATTTTATGGGAAGAAAAGAAGATACAATTCGCTCAAGAATCTCACTAAATAATTTGGTGAATTCAAACATTTTATTATAGATAAGAGTCAATCACAATAAATGATGAAGTTGATCCAACGACTCAGTTTACCTAAAGAATAAATTATAAACAGAGCAGTATTCGCAAAACCAAAACGGAAGTAATCACATCAACTAATAACGAAAAAGGCAAGCGCGGGCGGAAAAACGCTAGTATCTAAGTCCGATTGGTTTGGAAAACGAATTTTCTCCATCTATCAGACCGAAATAAAGCCAACTCAAAGGAACCCTGGGTTGCTTTCAACACTCAATTGAAAAGTACTCTTGTTATGAGTCATTCCTCTTCCTTTATACATTTATAACCCCGGTTGAAACTTACACTTGAAAAGTTTCCCTTTTCATAACCTATGCAAAGAGTGAACTAATTCGCAACTAACTGAGGAAAGTCTAAAAGTATAGTCCTTCTCTTTCACCAATCTGTAACATTGATTAATTTAGGAAAAAATCAATGCAGATCAATATATGAGTTCGGTGGTTTTTAGAAAAACTAATAATTCAAATGATTTCAAATGTAACCACTACTTGTTGATAAAGGCTTTCTTCAGCAAATGGTATAAAGAAAAGGGAAATTAACTACATGTTTATTAGCTTAAAATTCTTTACTCCGGTAAAAAATTACACCAAAAATTCTTCTTTTTCTTATTTGACTACTATCGTGGGTCGTCTGATTTACAAGCAACTGATGAAAGTCTTACAATGTTTTCCTCTCTTCTATCACTCGGTAAAACCGACAAATGTACGAAAAGAGGACCTTACACCTTAACCCTAATTACACCCTAAAATCAGTATGCATATTCTCCATACTGTTCTCTAAACATTTCCTAAGATGCCAACACGGAGAATTTGTCTTACAATCAAGATCTTGTTTGGTCGGTGATCAGCTCCTTTATTCTCCTGACCTTAGAACTCGACTCTACATTCACATGTTGTGCAGAAGTGAAGACGTTGTACCGTTCGAGCTATTGGCGAAAATCTTGACGTTTTTTTCTGCAAGTTTTTACCGCAAGTCGCTGTAGCGACATCTTAAACTCTTCCATTATAATTGCAATAATAGCCTCGAGAAACTTCACCCTGGCATCCTGGGGTTGTAACATTGTATGTAAACGTAGAAAATTTTTCGACCACGGCTAGGCGGGTTACCTCACCTACCTTGGATCAATCCCCTACATCCATGTAAACAAGCTCTGATATCGAGTTGTTTAGAAAAACTAAACATTCCTTGCAGAATGCTTTTACCTGTAGATCGCGTTTAGAGTGTTAAAGGAAACTGGCAACAGCGAGACCCACACTGATAGTCCCGTAAACGGTGTCTGTTCGATTGCCCATAAAGGCTGACTCCTAAATGCCTGAAGGCAAGGATACTGGAAAAAGGAAAATAGTTGCGATCGAATTGTTATACATTTTTTCCGAACCTTTCTCATTAATTGTTTTTGGTGAGAAAATGTAAATTTCCCTCTAGAGTCTATTATTCTCTCATTTCAAGTTATGATTATTTCCCCAAATCGCATTTTTGAGAAATATTTATTTCAAAAATTGTAGAAGGAAAATTACCCGACATCCAATGTAGAACTTAACTTGAGCTAGTCTTTATAATTTACATGGACGAAAATTTCTTCCGAACTGAAATAGTTGGGAGAATTTAGTGTTATATACGACACTCTAAGGCTGATAAGGTCTTCTTTTCTCATTACCAGTTTGCTTAATAATGTGCTGATGTTGTAAGGGGAAGTTGACTGTTTATCATTTCTGGATGAGGAAGGGTGAAATACTCTACGTACTCGTCGTAGAGTAGAGATGGAAGGAACTAAGCGGAATTATATAAATTTGAATAAAATGTGTTTAATCTCACGCTTTCGCGGATATTTTCACATGAATGAATCAAATCATAGGCAGTAATAATGTAGAATTATAACTGAGGTACGGACAGTTAAGTCTAAATTTTTGAAGAAATGAACATGTGGTATTTGTTGTTTTGATGCAATGATCGATGAAACCAAAAGCATGAAACTGAATCGATATTTTCCCCGCAGTTCAAAGAGCTAAACGAGAGCTTGAAGACTATGGCCCTGAACAAATGTTTTCGTTCGAAAACAGCGAGATACTTTTTGATACCTTTGTTTTGGATGACTTCTTGTTAATTGATCTTTATTTTTCTACAAATTATTTAATGATTCAACAAGACTTCAGATCAAACACGCTCGCATTTCAGAGTCACAGCTTTATTCATTTTTGAATCGCCACGCGGGTAGCTTACACATAAGGTTTAACTCTATTTTCTGCACGAGGATCTACTCTTTAGGTACAACAGTTTACTATCATTTGCATTTTACTTTCCTTTCAATTTCTAACTTTTGATTTTTGTCTTAGTGTAGTTCCTAGTCCATTTTGGTGAATTTCATATAGTAACGCCTCAAATATGATCGAAATGTCGTCGCAAATCATACCAAATTCTTGTTATCTCTGTTTTTCAGTATTATTAAAAAATTAAAGGAAATCCTCGTGTCAGATTTGGTCGTTTGTTTGTATCACTGTGTTTGCCTATCATCCACACTAAAACGCCCGAAAACACTGCCAGGAGAAAACGCGGTCTTTTGTGAACACTTCGTTTTTAAACGCTTCTTTTTCTTGTGTAGACAAGAGAAAACGGAGCGAAAACGAAAAGAGCGTCACATCAGATTGTTCCGTGTGCATTTCCGGGCTTTCTTCTGTGAATTACACTAATCGAAAACGCATAATTACATGAGAGGTAATAGGGTTTCATCGATGGTTTAAGTGCTGTCACGTCATCCCAGTCACGACGATCACAATTTTTCGTCAGCACGGTGAAATGTGATTAATTCTGGAGTGGTAGCAGCCGGATTAAAAAGAAAAAAAAATGCGGCAAAAAGTGATATCTGAAACATGTAAATTCTCTCTGATGCCCACACATTATCCAGCAAACGGTAATGAGAATAGTCAAACTTATCAGGAATTTGTTGCCTTGATCTAACTCCAAATTCTCGTAAATAATTTACAAAGAGACGCGAAGCAGCTAGAGGGGAGAATTGAAAATCAGATCTGGGGGGTTGAAGGGTTAACGACCATACCCCTCCCGAAGATTAGGTCGATCAGACCACAAGATCGATCGTTACTTCTGTATCTAAAATTTTGTCTCACCTTGTGTTGCCAGAAAAAATACAAGATTAATAAGTCAAGCTTCACGGCTGTAAAAAAAATAGAATTTTATTTGCAAAAATTCAGTTAGAATTCATACAGCTCGAAAAAAAAGCGTGTTTTGATCAGATCGTAGCCGCGCGTGGGGAAACAAGAGTCACAAAAAAACACAAGTGTTTTAATTACTACTTGCGTAATGCGTGACAGATATCCTGAATTGGTTTCGTAACGCTCGTATAAGAGCCTTGAAAGGAGAAAAATGCTTATAACTTCTGCCACGTAAGTTCGCGGTGAGAAAAAAACAAACAAACAGACAAAAAAAGGAGCAACTTCAGAATACCCCGCAACTTATTTACATGTCATTGAATAAGAATAGCGTCTATTGTGTTATGCCTCGATCTTCAAAGCCTCCCGACACATGTAAATGAGTTGCGGGGTATTCTGAAGTTTAGCCCAAAAAAAAAACGTTTTAGTTCTTCGAAGTAGTTAAGTAGTCTACTTGAAATAATGGGGGTAAGTTTCTAAAGAAACTGTGGTGCTGCCTTGGTGGGAGAGTTCAACCAGGTAATTAATTTTTATCAACTGAATAGATCACGTAAATCGGCCACGCTTCGAGCGTTACCCCTTCGTCAGAGCGAATGGCTGACGCTCGAAACGTCAGCTTTGAAACTCTTTGCGGTGGCCAAGTTACGTGATCAACTCAGTTGTTAATAATAGATTACCCAAGATGAATAATGTCCATGTTGGATGAAACCAATGCTAATAATGTGCAAGTTGCACATTATTAGCATTGGCATTAGCATTCCGGCTATTTCCAACTTCGACCAAAAAGCTCTGCCAATCAGAAGGGAGTATCAAAATTTTAACCAATCACAATCTAGAACCTACTTGGACAGAGTGCACAAGGAAACGGACTCTTCCAATCAAAATTCACATGTAGTTGTGCTCTTTTTCTATACAGTTGGACTAACGCTCGAGCAAGATAACTTCCTAAAAGCCTTGATCCAGAGAAAACTTCTTAGGACTTGCACAGTTTTATACCACATCTGACATGTCGAAACTAGACGCGAATTTTGGGGGAGGTAAGCAATTTGTTGAACTAGCGTCGAATTCTAGGAACTTTTACTGATTTGCTATTTTGTGTGTCACCGAGAAAAGGAAACTCTCTTGTGTTTTTTCCTCTATATCTTAATTGAATCACAACAGGAATTTTTATTTCCTACTTTTAATTGCTGTCCTATCCAAGCCCACTTTACTTAACACGGTAAAAGCGCGCGAATTAGAGCTACTAAAAGATGAAAACATTAACTTTACACATCTTACGTCTAGCCCCCTGTCTCTCTGACAAGAACTTTTCGAATTAAAAAATTAATGATCAATGTATTCTATTCGCAAGGGAAAAAGAATACAGTGTACCACTTCATCCAAGAATTGATCCAAGAAGGAAAGTGTGTATGGTTCGTTAATCGGGAGGGTCGGTTCCGTATCAAATGGGAGATTGCTGTAGAACGTTATATTGAGTACAGAGCGAAGAAGAACCCCAAGTATGACTTACGCATCGATCGGAGAAAGGCCAGCAACAGCTTTAGAGAGGCCCTTCTTCATCCCTATTGTGATGGTGCAGATGGAGCAAAAGAGTACGAAGAATGCCGAAAGGTTGGGGAAAAGAACAAAATTGTCGAGAGAGAGTTTCAAATGCCCTCCGAAGTGTTTCATTCACTTTTTGGAACAAGTGAAGAACTTCCCGGAGATCAGGTAATTTGAAGTGGACTTCCAGTGAATTATCACGTTTTAAGTATATTTCAGACATTATTTTGAAGTTTAACACCTTAGTGTAATATCCATAATGTTAATCCCCAGCACATCCTCGTTAGCCCGCCTTCTCTTTTGATTTTGGAATTTTTTGATCAAAATAATTTTGAACAATTATTGTTCAGTCCCTTTTGAACTGCTATTTGTTTGCCTATAAACATTTCCAGACATCAGCAATTAAAAATCTGTACAATCTCTGTTGTTATGTAGTATATGTTTATGTCTTAAGTAAATCCTCCTAAGTATCTGTAAATTGGGTACTGCCAAAATGAATATTTTTTGTGGTCTAATCGAGCACAGTTCATATTTACATGAGAGTTTTTCAGTGCCCTCTGTTAAAAACTGCTGACTGGGTTTGTAAATCCTTATCACATGAACAGGTGTTGCGGATGACAACTGTACAAAGTATCCATGGGGAACAATGGTGTTTAGTTTTTCAACTTCTGTCCTCTGGGTGTATAATGTTCAATACACATCCCCCACCTACCCTCGTATTTCAGTAATTATTAGTCCTCTTTCCCTTTTGAAGTTTTCATATCAAAATTCTTCAACCTGTTCTGAATTCTAGTTTTTTGCCTAACATTTCCAATCAGCATTAATTGGCAATGTTTTACATGCCAAGAAAATTCTTGCTCAATCACCATTTTCAGGCCAGCATTTGCTGTTAATTCAGTAATTATCTTAATAAGGTTCCGTATTTTGATGCATATGTTCCAGATGTCACCTAAAGTGTTTCAGTCACCATTTGGATCTGAAGTGAAACTTTCAGTTAATAGTAATCATGAGACAAGTGATTGTGCCAGCACATCTTCAGAGGTATATGATACAAACCCATGGAGAACTCAAGTATATTTAGGGCAGGTGTATGCTACCAAAGTTTTCTCAAAACTTATGTTCTGTCTTGAGATAAAGGATATCCCCTGAACAGAATGCTTATGTCTATAAATTACTGCAACTATAATTCATCTTACTGCCCTAGATAAGTTTCAGGAAAAATTCCTGGCAAGCCCTGACTACTTCATTATGCATAGAGTTCTTGGAAAAGGAAAAAATGTAAAAAACAGAATAGAAAAGGTGCAATGTTTCAATATTGTTATGGCATCAGTTTGAAAACTTTTTGCCTTTAAGTTAATGTCTCTTTTTTTTCAAATACTGGTAATTAAGGTTGATGAGAAACTGCAAGTGTTTCCTGATTCAGGCTTATCTGATGCAGGTTTTGAGGAAGCTAAGGACGTCTCTGATGGTAATTGTGACTTATATTTTGGGCCTGTTTTGGGAAATGATTTGATCGGAGCTATATCATTTGATCATTCTTTTAACCTTTTACTCTCTACCATCTGAATGTATATTCTCCATACTGTTCTCTATAAGTTTCCCAAGGTGCTGACAAGGAGAATCTTCTTAACAATCAAGTGATCCAGAGTTGACACAAGGTAATTGTCACACAGAATCCAGCCCAATTGTCTGTGATGTGGGACTTTTTTACTTTCATTGATATCTGGTACACGTTATTTTAGAAAGCTCTTTATATATATGCACAGAATGCAATGCATTTTAGTTACTCTGAATTTCCTAACTGTAGGAATAACTTTATTATCTTTCTCTGACCTCTTATCACATTCTAGAGGATAACTCTTTGCAGTTGTTAGCAGACCCTGATAAATATGTGGTTGATATGGATCCTAAAGAAAGTCGTTTGAAGGTAAAGTTTGCCATTAAGGTGCCTAATGGTTTATAACTGCTTGTGATTTCATGATCTTAGTTAAGTTTTTGCTCAGGTGCTGGGTATGACATTCATATGAATCCAAAAGACTGGCAGTATGAGATGGTAATTTTGAAGTACATGTAATGATAACCTTCAGTTTAGAGACTGAAAAATTTTGCAACTCTCTGCAACTGAAAAAAGAAAACAAAGTCATATTTGTAATTAGGCCCTAATGTGATGTGTTGGAAAAAAAAAGAGATTCTGCATTTTACAGGTTATTTCATGTGTTAAGAAAGGACAAAGTGGGATAGATTATCCTTAATCATACAGTTTCTTCAGAAAAGAGAACTGAAAAAAAAAAGCTTAAAAACATTTTAAGCTTCAACTACAACAGACTCTGTATAGTATATTAATTGAAGTGTCCCCCTTGACATAGTGCACTCCTTCCAATAAGTGCCCCTTCCTGATTTAGATAAAATTTAAAATAAGCCGAGTTCAGGCACTTATATGAAGAAATATAGTTTACATGAATATTGATCACATTATATATATATAAATTAGCCACATTGCTTAATTTGCTTCTGTAAATTTCCTCAAACTTTGGAGATTCTGCATTTTACAGGTTATTTCATGTGTTAAGAAAGGTCAAAGTGGGATAGATTATCCTTAATCATACAGTTTCTTCAGAAAAAGGAACTTAAAAAAGTTAAAAAACATTTTAAGCTTCAACTACAACAGACTCTGTATAGTATATTAATTGAAGTGTCCCCCTTGACAAAGTGCACTCCTTCCAATAAGTGCCCCTTCTTGATTTAGATGAAATTTTAAATAAGCTGAGTTCAGGCACTTATGTGAAGAAATATAGTTTACATGAATATTGATCACATAATATATATGTAGCCACATTGCTTAATTTGCTTCTGTAAATTTCCTCAAACTTTGGAGTGGAGGTGATTTAAGTCCAGTTGTGAGAAATAAATTATTGTACCATCGCATAATATCAGAAGCTCAGCTGCATGAGGGAAATCTTGAGTTGGGTAACAGCCCTTCATCAGAATGATTGATGAAAAGCCAGTGATTGAAATGTAGCTTGAAGGCTCTTTACAGCCACCATGGCCAATTTACATTTTCAACTCACTTGATAAAACCAAATTTCCCTGTTGTACTCTCCTACTGACACAGCTCCACAGTTTCTTTAGAAACTTGCCTCCTTTCCTAAAGATACTTAATCCTTCCTTTATTCTAGGGTGGAGGTCCTTTTTGGGTCTCATTTCATCCATGTCTCGACACAAATGTTACCTCTGTCCATGCAGTATTTGTCAAGGCAGAGGTCATCTTTGGCAATGTTAAACTGGCCATTACACCTGAAGGTATATTTGGACGCCCTATCCCAGGTTTGTTGCTCGTTACTAATTATACCTTATTTAAGAAGTAATATTACATTATTTAATTAAATATTCCTTTAACTTTTTTACGTAACAGCATTGTTCATTTTTTTTATCATACTTATATGTAAAAGGCTGCAGCTATATTGATGTTGAACTATATGGATATGTTTTGATTTTCAGCCAGCAAATATTGTCAACTTAGCTACAGCACTTCTACATCTTCAACTTTCAATGAATTTATTTCAGGGGCACCATCATCTGGTCGGGCCAATGTGATCTTGGAAGATCAGAACGATACCCGTCTAGGGTCAACTGAAATTTTTTACTTTCCTGATGAAGCGGAAGCAGTTGCCATGGTTCAAAACCCAAACCAATTTAAAAACTTCAGTGAGGAAGTGGGATACCACACTGCCAGCAGTTCTGATAGCAGTGATGGAGACCCACAAAGAAATGCTGCTTTTGGTAAGTTTTTATCTCATTTGATAAGATGCCCTCAGTAAATATTTACATTATAGTCACAAGGCAACAGTGACAGTATATTATGGCTTTTTTTAAGCTAGAGTCTGAAAAATTAAGAGATACTGATACTTCTAATCCATCAAATATTTTCCACATGAGCATGATTGGTCTAAACTCATCACATGAGGGAATATATCCTGGGCAGCTTAGATTAAGGAATATCAGGTGATATTTGGCAACTTTCAAACCTTAAATTTAAATTATCATGCCAATGTCTACATCTGTGCGTGGCGTGTTGGCCAGAGTCAAGTCGGATTTTGGCTCTGTAAGCCCCTAAATTTTTGGCAAGTTACGACGGGGGAGCATTTTGCTGTTGTTTACAGAAGAAGGGACAGATTTGTTCGTTTTAAAGTTGTATTATGTAGAACAATGATATGTGAACATCCCAAGCGAACTGAAAATGTTTCTAAGCCGTTCAGGTGACAGTCTTTCTCATGCTTTGCAAAAATCGGTGATATTTGATAATTTACTCAGTAAACCCTTCATTTGCACAAAAATTTCCATGAACAAAATTTGTCCTTGGACATTATCTGCATGTTCCTTGAGAATAACAGTTTTCTCTGAGCTAATTGCTCTCAGGGGACTGTCAGTTTCTCATAACGGATGATGTATGCAGACAATTATTTGAGCATATTTGTAAGCCAACTGGAGGTTGTTGTATATTTATGTTTGAAGGTACAATGGTATGAAAATTGAAGTTTGATGCTTCTATGAGAAAAGATATCATGATTTTGAAAAAAAGTTGGTTTGAGCCTCAGTTGAACTTGAAAGTGAGTGTGACTGCCAACAAAGTCAGGTTTCAACGCGCGAACGCTGTAAAATGTATTTACATTACGGTTGATCGTGGTTGCTAAAAGGAACAAATAATTTCAAGTTATTACGAAGTAGAAGGAAAAGTAAAACACAAAACAACAGAGGAAATATAATCGGACAAGGAAAGACACTTACAAACGCTGTGTGACTTGCAAGCACGAAGAAGGGTGTTACAACAAATTTAAGGGCCAGCGGTTTATCTGCCAATTAGGCTTCAGTCCCCGCGCCCGAATGTATAGATTTAAATTTTCGCGCGAAAAGAACAGTATGTTATTCAGTTTGTCTTCCTTTCAATATTTCTTTGTTGCATCTCGTGTACTCCTTTTGTCCAAACCGTCAGGTAGGTTTTGCGTTGTCTTTTGCTGTTGGATGTTTCGCTTTGTGATTGTAATTATTGTTGTCGGTAGTTAGTTGTAGTGTAATTTAAGTTAATCATGTTTCAGAAACCACTGGTTACAAATAAATTGTATGGTTTGAGTAACTGTCTTGAAATTTGCCGGTGCGTTCGCTACAGAAGGAAGAACTAAAAGATGATCGCAGTGAAGGAATCTATGTTAACCTAATGCACTCTGATACTCCAATGTACATTTTTTTGAGAAACTTTTACAAATGAAATTAAACAAAACAGAGTTATGCAAAAATATAACAGAATACAAATCGCCGTGAGTGAAAAGAATGCGAAAACAATAAGAAAAATGTACGTGCAATAACACAAAAATGTACTTAGGAACGTAAAAGGAAAGGATCACTGAGTGGGAATGCCACGGTAACAGTGAGTGAATGCACAATTGATCACCCCTTTTCAGTTATTTAGCTACCATCTTTGAAAAGTTTTTTGTTGAAATACCCCACTCCCTGTTGAAAACTGGACCGAGAGTGTCACGTGGATTTTTGTATGTTTCTTACCCCCCACGAATTGAACTTTGAACTCTTGATGAAAACTCAAAAAAGAAAATGAAAAGGAATGCGTGAAAGCTGTCTTGTATATTGTTATTCTGGAATACAGTCTTTATTCGAAGTTGTCCTGTTGTATACGTTTTATACACTCCCTTTTTGATCTTGAGTTTTTGCAGGCAGTCCAATTTCGAAAAAGGAGGATGGGGAGGGAAATGTTTCAACAGTTTTAATTAGGAAATGTTGTGGTACATTCTGTGCCAACAATGTAATACACAATCACAGGATTGACGTTTTATGACTGTTCCCTATATTTCGTTTTTGTTCCTTTTTGAATTTTTTTTTGAATTTTTATTTCCAGGAAATTCACAACAAGTCCAGTTTTTATGCCTCCTGATTCATATTGCTGCAAGAGAGGGTGCTCAGCAGTTTATTGAGATGGTCTTCTCCACCTCGGCTGGAAGACTAGTCTTCGATGCTTACAAGGACAGTCAACCATTGCCTGAGGTGGTCGCAAGAGACCATGGCCACATCAAGACTGCTTGTTACCTGGAAGGCGTTGTTATGATATGCAAAAAAACCCTTCCGGACATCAACGTTTGCTTTTTCTTTCTTATGTAACTCTCAACTGTTATGTAATCACTTCGGACTACTCACGTGTCAGTTCTCGGGTTACACACAAAAAAACATATTTTATAATAAGAGAGTCGCTATCGCGTTGTTGTTGTTTCGTTAGCTCTAAAGGTAACCTGCCTCTCAAGTGATTAAAGTTTGTGTTCAAAGAAGCTTACTGGACTCAGACTCACTATCTTGCTCTCTCGCGTCTTAAAGGACAAAACTTGGTGTCAGAAGTGGGATCACGTTTCACGAGCTTTGTTGTTGTTGGTGGAAGTTTATTTTATATTGGTCATGACCTCGACCTCTGCTAGTCAGCAACCTTCTGGTTCATCGGCTGCTGCACCGATCTATACCACCACAGTACCGCTAGCCAAACCTCCAGATCCTCTTAATCTCGAAGACAGGTCACGTAGAGGCGATAACTGGTTACACTTTAAGAGAGCATGGCAAATCTATGAACGGGCGGCTGGGATAAGTCAAAAGGACGGCCCAGTCCGTGTTGCTCATTTTCTTAACATCGTTGGAAGAGAAGGAGTCCAATTGTTTGACACCTTTACCTTCGCTGAAGACGAAAGCGCTGACAATATTGATGACGTCCTGGCTAAATTTGAATCTCGTTGTTTGCCGCAGCGAAATCAGACGTATGAACGGTACCTCTTCAACAAGAGAGAGCAAGAACCAGGAGAAAGTGTCGATCAATATTGCACAGCACTGATGCGCCTTTCTGAACACTGTGGGTTCCTAACCCTAAGAGACAGCTTGATAAGAGACCGCCTCATCCTTGGAGTCAAGAATGATCGGTCACGCAAGAAACTTTTAGAGAAGAAAGATCTCACTTTGGATAACGCGTTGGATATCCTGCGAACACAAGAGCTAACTGATATACGCGCTTTAGACATGACAACTGAAGAAGCCAATGTGAATAGGGTAAAAGCCAAGAAAACGAAACCGCCTAAGACCCAGACTGAGGATACAACACCGCATAAACACACTTCAGGTAAGAAGCGGACTCCTCCGTGGAAGTCAAGAGGGAAAAGTTCTGGTAACCCCGACAATGTATACACACGAGAATGCAAGTTTTGTGGTACTGTTCACGAGATGAAAAAGTCAGCTTGTCCAGCAGTTGGCAAGAAATGCACCAAATGTGGCAGAGACGGACACTTTGCAAAAAAAATGCCACTCTCGCTCTGTCAATCACGTACAAGATTGTGAAATCTACAGCCACAAACCCTCCCCCACATCAGCTTATGTAACGGCGTGCCTTAACAATAATGCCCAAGTACAACTTCAGATTAATACAGGTGCTTCATGTAATATTCTCCCCAAAAGTGCCTACATCCGGGCTACAGGAGACAAACAGTGTACAAACCTTGAACAGTCGTTTACAAGGCTCATCATGCACAACAAGACTGTAGTCTGGCCACTTGGTCAAATCCGCCTACTAACTGAACGGAAGGGAAGAAAATATGGAGTTCTTTATCACATTGTGAAGCAAGATTTGACACCCCTCCTCTGTCGAACGACGTGTGAAAAGATGAACCTGGTCAAAATCTTGGATGCTGACGTAAATGCGATTCACGACGAAAGAATTGACGTCTCGTCAAATGTTAGAAGTGATCCTATCCTATATGAATTTACCGATATCTTCACTGGAATTGGCTGCCTTGAAGGAACCTACTCCATTCAAGTGGACGAAGGTTTCCGCCCGGTGGTACATCCCCCTCGTAAAGTGCCAGTCCCACTTCGAGATACCCTCAAGTTAGAGCTGGATAACATGGTGAAGAGTGGTATCCTCGCCAAGGTAGTTGAACCGACATCATGGGTCTCTAGCCTTGTCATAGTGAAGAAATCTAACGGGAAAATACGAGTATGTCTGGATCCTCGAGATCTCAACCGCGCAGTGAAACGCTCGCATTATCCACTTCCAACTATTGAGGAAGTAGCAACTCGCCTTAGTGGTGCTAAAGTCTTTAGCGTGTTAGATGCCAAATGTGGATTCTGGCAGGTACAACTTGATGGAAAGAGTAGTTACTTGACAACCATGAACACACCTTTTGGTCGCTATCGATGGCTCAGAATGCCATTCGGAATAAACTCAGCCCCAGAAGTATGGCAACAACGAATGCACGAGCTAGTAGAAGGACTCGCAGGTGTTGAAGTCATCGCCGATGATTTCCTAGTTTGCGGTTTTGGAGACTCTAATGAAGCTGCAATTGCCAACCATGATCAGAATCTCAAGGCTTTCCTCAGTCGCGCAAGAGAAAGAAACCTCACTCTCAACAGCGAGAAGTTGAAACTTCGACAGTCACAAGTTCCTTTCATAGGACACCTCCTTACAGCGGAAGGTCTAAAACCTGACCCGTTAAAGGTACAAGCTATAGTGGACTATCCGGTGCCTACCAATCTCGCTGAACTCAGAACATTTCTGGGAATGGTGCAGTATCTGGCGAAATTCTGCCAACATCTGTCTACAGCATCACAGCCCTTAAGACAGTTGGAAAAGAAGGAAATAGAATGGCATTGGCAACACCCCCAAGATAAAGCCTTTAAGGAGATAAAAGAGCTCATCACTAAAGCCCCAGTCCTACAGTACTTTGACGTGAGTAAGAATGTCACTATACAGTGCGATGCCTCACAGTATGGCATTGGCGCAACTCTACTTCAGGAAGGACAGCCAGTTCACTACGCCAACAGGGCACTGACGTCGACAGAGCAAAATTACGCACAGATTGAGAAGGAGCTCTTAGCTGTTGTATTCTCTTGTGAGCACTTCGAGCATTACATTTATGGCAAGCACGTCACAGTCGAAACAGATCACAAGCCACTGATTGCTATACAGAAGAAGCCAATCAATACAGCTTCTAAGAGATTACAGCGTATGATGCTACGTCTTCAAAGATTTGACCTGAATCTCACTTACAAGCCAGGCAAAGAGATGTACATCGCTGACGCACTTTCTCGCGTTCTACCTAAGCAGTCAAAGGTACCAAATGCTAGCACCTCATCCTGCTATAAAGATCTAGAAACTGTCAACTTTGTTGAAGACTTATCGATATCAGAGTCGACACTTGCCAAGTTTCAAGTGGAAACGGCCAAGGATGAATCTTTACTAGCGTTGTCACAAGTCATACGCGCTGGCTGGCCTACAAAAACTTCCATGGTACCTACAAGCGCACAGCTTTTCTTCAAATACCGAGATGAAATGACGCTCCAAGATGGCCTAGTTTTCAAAGGAACGAAGATCGTTGTCCCAGAGAGCCTTCGCCGTGACATGATAGAGGAAACACACAAGTCCCATCAGGGACTCCAAGCATGCCTTCGAAGGGCCAGAGAGGTTTTCTTCTGGCCAGGAATGTCTGCACAACTCAAGAATCGTATTGATAAATGCTCTATATGCCAAAGTGTGAGACCTGAACAAGCCAGTGAACCTCTTCAGCCTCACCCAGTTCCTGACAGGCCATGGCAACGAGTTGGAACAGATTTGTTTACCTTCGAGAACCGAAACTACCTCGTATTAGTTGATTACTACAGCAACTTTATCGAGCTGGATCATCTTGCCGATACTACGTCCCAGACAGTCGTTCACAAGCTGAAGATGCATTTTTCGCGACATGGGGTACCCGATTACGTAGTTTCTGACAACGGTCCTCAGTACTCATCCTCAGAGTTCCGAAGATTTGCAGTAACGTGGAAGTTCACTCATATCACCACCTCACCACACTATCCACAAGCTAATGGGATGGCCGAAAGCGCAGTCAAAACCTGCAAGACTTTAATGAAGAAAGCTCTTCTGTCTCAATCCGATCCATATCTTGGTTTATTGGATCACCACAACACCCCCACTGCTGCGACAGGTATGTCTCCGTGCCAACGACTTTTTGGTCGCCGAACTAAGACACTTCTACCCTTCTCAGAGTCTTTACTCAAGACTGACCAAACAGTTAGTGATCTTCTCAAAAGGGATCGTGTCAAGCAAGCGAAACATTTCGACCAACATGCTAAACAACTCTCAGAACTCAAATCAGGTGACATAGTGCGCATGAAGATGCCTGGAGAAACAAAGTGGTCAAAAGCAGTTGTTTCTTCTAAAGTGGCATCTCGCATTTACAAGGTTGAAGTCAATGGTAGATCCTACAGGCGTAATCGCAAGCAGTTGCGTTCTACCATGGAACCACTTCAAGAAACCCCCTTCAAAATGGACGAAGATGACTTGACCGTTCCAGACAATCTGCAGGAACAGGACCAACCCCCTCCAGCAAGTTCTCAAGTAGGAACATCCATGTCCCCTCCAAGATCTCAACTACCCCCAACACCTCAAACAGAGCTGAGTGCAAGACCACCTCACGAAGCTACTACAACTGAAATACGGACACGACATGGACGATTGATCAAGCCACCTAAAAAGTTTGACATTGAGTTATAGTTAAAAAAAAAAAAAAAAAAGAAAAATAGGAAAAAGGGAAAGATGTTATGATATGCAAAAAAACCCTTCCGGACATCAACGTTTGCTTTTTCTTTCTTATGTAACTCTCAACTGTTATGTAATCACTTCGGACTACTCACGTGTCAGTTCTCGGGTTACACACAAAAAAACATATTTTTTAATAAGAGAGTCGCTATCGCGTTGTTGTTGTTTCGTTAGCTCTAAAGGTAACCTGCCTCTCAAGTGATTAAAGTTTGTGTTCAAAGAAGCTTACTGGACTCAGACTCACTATCTTGCTCTCTCGCGTCTTAAAGGACAAAACTGGCGTGACCAAGAGGTACATCATCTGTAGATTGAGATTTAGAAATCTTGTCACGATTTCATTGCAATGAGGATTGTACTTTAGTTGTACTACATGCATCCAAGCAACTTTTAGTATTAATTTTATTACTTGACATCAAGGTGAGAGAGGGGGTTGGAGGTAAGGACCAGAAAACAGAGGGGTAGTCCCAAAAAAAGACATGATACAACAAGTAACATGGAGCCACTCTAATACCAATCTTTTTCAGGGATTAGGTTTATGTTTTTTATCAATTGTAGTGCGTGGATACATGTAATTTACTAAATTTAACCTTTTTGAACTGGCAGATTTTCAGTAAGGACCTTTGCTTCAAAAGAATATCTCAAGAAAATTAATTGGTCAGAACTTGTGCAAGCCGCTGAGGAAGCACAAAGTAAGCATGGTTACTATGTGACAATTAATCACTCTTACATTTTGAGCTTTAATTTGTGCTAGAGTTTCATTTCTGGTTTCACTTGTAACTAATGTACCCTCCACACTGCTGAAATCAGTGATGTCTATTACACCTTGTTTAAACTAAGAGAAACTCAGTAAACTCGGTCATCACAACATGAAGGGTGATTAAGATCAATTTGTCGCAAGTGTTGGACAAGAGTAAAATCTGCGCATGGCAAGGATATGACCTGTAATATAGAAACCCACAAGTGAGAATCATCATCATCATGATGTTTGTAGCAGTGTCGCAACTTGAATCTACCCACAGTATCGTGTGATATCACCTTCAACACAAATAATAACGGTCTGAAGCTTGATCACAAAGTGTGAACGCCCTTATCGCTGTTGTGATCACCCTTATCATACTTGCCAGAGATGTTAACACAGATGAAGGGTGATCATGGGCGTGATTTGTGATGACAGCGTGATCAAGAAATATTTCTACTGGTATACCACACCTGTGTCTTTCATGATACTTGCAACTTTTTTCAGGTGCAGTGCTAACATAATGACAATATACATATCAGTCAAACATAAATGAGTTTATGGTTATTGTCTGAGAAAGTTAATAAGCGCATTTCTATTTCAACGGAGGCTTTATGGAGCCTTGTAAGTCTTTTTATGTTGAAATTATCTCATAATGGTTTTCTTTTCTCGCCTACCAAGCAGAGTGTAACGCTGAGAACGAAAGCTGTCATCTCATAAGTGATCTATCAAAGGACGCAGGGTATTTAGGAGATTTGGAAACATCATCCAGTGAACCACCAAGTCCCGGTTCTGAAGATAACATTTCCATTGCGTCAAAGAGAGGTATTTCCCTTTTCATGTCAGACCATTTTACAAATACTCCCCAAACAGCGCATTCCATTGGCTCGAAAGTTTTCTTTGCAACCTCCTTAACCTCCTTAAATCCTAAAGTCACTATTGCAGCACAAAATTGCTACGTGCTTTAAAAACAAAGAATTTGCACGAAGTTCATGTTGCTTAAGTTTTTTTCATTTTTCCGATGATGTCCTGGTAAAGTCAATTCAAGGCGGTCATGCGAGGCAGTTGTTTTACCTCGAAGAAGGAGTAATGTATATAGTAGCGTCATTTTGCTCGTCAGAATTGTATTTTCTTCCATCGCGTTTATTGCTTCCTGCGCAACAATGCCAAAGCCCAAACAGCCATTTCGAGATCTAGCGCTCTGCTATAATTACCTCGCGCTAGGTGATTATTGCGAAATATGATGCAATTCTCGACCAATCAGAGCGTGTGCATCTCGATAATCACCTGAGCAAGGATACTGATCTCAATCGCCAAGGTAAAAAAACAAGTAGTTCTGATGATATGCGAGAGCGATTTTTTTCGAGATGTTTGGAATTCCGTGGCAAAAGTACCTTGGACAAGGTTAGCTTGGACATACCGAGAAATTAGCATCAAAATCAAATAAGGACTAGAAGTTGCGGAGTTGACTATGAATGCGGTTCGTTCATTACTATAGTTCACAATTTCCTGGTTTCTTGATCTGGGAGAAATATTCTTTTTTGACCAACATGCTGAGATCAGTGGCGAATTTAGGAGGAGGTAAGTAGTCTCGCGTGTTGACAGCGGATTCTCCGAACATTCTACAAATCTGTTTTCTGTGTCACTGAGGAAGAGCACTGTCTAATGCTTGGTCCTCTGTATCGTGATTAAATCAAAGTGGCAAAATTTACTCACATTTTCCAAGTGCGCCTTTGAATCACAGCTCGACAGAAGGTTACACATTTGCGCTGACGGGAGGTAAATAGATACGAGGCAAGCTTAAGCTTTGACACCTAATACCCTGCACCTGGCAGAAATTTGTCGAACTGAACAACTGATGTTTAATATTTTTTTGTTATCAAGGGAACAAGGATTCAGTGTACCTTTTCATACGAGAATTGATTCAAGAAGGAGAATATGCATGGTTTGTTAATGAGGAGGGTCGGTTTCTTATCAAATGGGACAAAGCCGTAGAGCTTTATATGGAGTACAGAGCGACGGAGAACCTCAAGTTTAAAAAGAACACGAACCGAAGAGGGGCTAGTAATACCTTGAGAGAAGCTCTTCTTCGTCACTTTGAAAATGATGGAGCGAAAGATTTCGCGGAAAGCAGAAAGTTGGGTGGACAGACCAAAGTTATTGAGAGACAGTTCCAAATGCCCTCCAGTGTGTTCCAATCCCTTTTTGGATCAAGTGTTGAAATTCCAGAAATACATAAACATGCCTCAGGTGATAAGGCAATTTGAAATGGATTTCCATCTAATTATTATGATTTAATCTAATTTCAAATACGTTGTAATTAAGGAAAACGTCAGTTGGTGAGATCTAAATTCTGAAAAGTATATTTTGAGGCAATTGATGAGACTACACAAACCCCAGAAGGTTTGATATCAATTATTTTAACCCCCAACTTCCCTTAGAATTCTATGTTAACTAGTCCTCTTTCCCTTTTGGGAAATTTTCATATCAAATTCTTCAACCTTGACTTCTGAATTTGGTCTATTTTGCCTAACATTTCTGATCAGTATTGATTTGCACTGTTCGCATGCCAAAAAATTCTTGCTCACCACTTTCAGGCCAGCGTTTCTTGTTAATTTAGTCATTATCTTGATAAGGTTCTGTATTTGTTCTGTCTTCTGGATTGGACTTCAATCTTTTTTGCGTTCGTTGGACATGGGTTTAACTCTTCGTGAAAGAGCACGCAGAAAGAGCAATGGGTCACAGTAGCACAAAAGTATCTGGGCGACTCTACCTCAACTGTGCGTTAATCTGGGCGGCGTGTACTTGACGTTAAAAACTGTTAAGGGTAGAACACGAAGTCATTGCTTAAATTTTGTACTTTCTCGCGGTAAAACAGTAGACGATATACTGAGTAACTGTATTAACAGGATTAACAAATTAAAAGTCTAATTACTGAAAAGCTTAGCCTTATTTTTGGCTGAAACTCCCAGGCATTTGGAGTGTGTAAGGGGGCGAGGGGTGGGGGGAAGAAGAGGTACTCCCCTAACTTTGCCAAGGAGATAGATTGTTGAACCTTTCAGACTCGATCTACGCTCGTTTTAAACTTTACAATTATATACCAAAAATATTCTAGCGTGCGTATTAGTGGAAAGCATGTCAATCATTCCTCGACAGAGAAGATAAAATAGACCTTTAGAAAGTCATTTCGTTGTCAGAGCGACGAAGGGCTCGCGCTAGAAACTTCAGCTTACAAACTCTCTACGGTGGCCAATTTAAATTAACAACTCAATTGATGAAATCTAATTCCAATCGCTATATTTTTTGATGACGGTATTGAGGTAGGTTCCTTGTTAAATTCTGCTCAGGTTAACAGTTCCATTGTTCGCGCAGATCTTTCACGCTGTGGCCTCGAAATTAAGAAAGAAAAGTCCAATTGGGAGACTGAAAGAAAATTTTCTTGGATTGGCTGTAATCTTGACAGTCAAACGGGATTCATTTTCGCAAGCGAGTGACATTGGCCTAAATGAGGCTTGCTCTGTTTTAGCGGGGTCAGCGTCCATCCAGGTGAAGAAAATTGCTTCCATTGTCGATCAAATTACTTTGATGACACCTAACTGGGGAAATGTCACACAAATCATGACCAGCAACCTCTAAACTCTTCAACCTGAAGGGAATTGGTCACCCTAAAATTCCCCCTCGATTCCTTTGAAAGTCGTCTGGTCGGTCGGAGAGTTCGCTGCAACACAGATAATCAAAATGTGGTGAGAATCGTTCGAGTTGGTAGAATGATAAAGGAGCTGCAACACATTGACTCGTAAATTTTTCTTTTATGTTCCCATCGTCAGATTTAGTAGAATATTTCTTTGGTGCCGCGTGATCGTGATTGCTACGCAGATTTTGTGAGTAAGATAGTGTAATTTGACGATTGCTCCGTTCATGATGACAATTTTTTTTCCTCGAAGACCTCTAAGGCCCACATTCGATTGACAGATTTGCTTGCGATTATAACACCAAATTGCCAAGATTCAACTTCAGAGTCCTCCAACTCGGCACAGAAGCTGTGGATGCGTTTACGCAGGATTGATCACCAGAAAACAACTGGCTTGTCCCACCTACTACACTCGTTGGTAGAGTGTTGAGTCATATGAGTGATTGTGAGGCAGTCGGTTCTTTAATCGTAACTACGTGGAAGTCCGCATATTTTTGGCCATTACTATGTAGCGATGGTGCGCATTCAAATTTCTTTGTAAGGGATTAGCTGTTTCACCCCAATAAATTGGATTTGTTCATTAACACAAAGGCAGCCAGAAGGTTGGATTGTGCATTTACAGTTGAATACTACTACTGATAAAGTTCTTATTCTAAAAGATATACATAATTTTCTTTACTAAGATTAATAACATCATAATATAAATACAACACCCAAAATTTGTAAAGCAAATATTAAACTTTTATAAAAGGGATCATTAATATAAACTATTCTTTAATTAAGGGTAAAGCAAAGAAAAAATTGTTCGGTACCAGGGCATTGGAGTCACGATGTTTGGCGTTTCGTTTTGATGTTGCGGGTAACAATTATTGCTCTTTGAGTTTTTGTACCTCCTCTAATGGCTATTGTTCAGCTTGCCAGTCAGGTGTACCCTAAGGTGTCGATGGCAATTCAAATTGTGACTCATCCAAGATTGCAATGAAGTTTACGTTTCTTGACTGAATTTCTATTGTTTGTTGCTAGTAGTTAATTCATATTTTGGCTACAATTAAAATGTGTATTTTGGAGGAGATTGTGAAGATTTATTTTGTATGCACACCCGTTGTGCCATGTTCGGTTGAAGACTATGTAGCCCCTGTTGGTATTTGGCTGTATTATAATAACGCTCCACAGTGGAGCTAGACGTTTGCGCATTGTTTGGCTGCTGCCTTAGTAACGCAATGCGTGGGAATGCTTAGTTTGTTTTAATGAAAGCGCTTATGTTGTTATATGTAACGTTCGATCTGTTTGTTTTGCTTGTGTTGAGGGCCCCCGGTGCCCAAATCTACAGAGAATTGTGGGGTATATTTGATCTGCAACCTCCGGAGGCGTGAGTTTTCTTTGATAATTTAATCATCTCGTTTTTCTCCCACAGAGACACTGTGATGTAGGACTGGATAAAATGCACAGCCCCTGTGGTGTCGAGAACATTCGACCTGTCGCTGATAATGTCTTGTTTTTTGCTGTTTCATTTACCATTAGTTTCTTGTTCGGAGCGCCTACACCGCAGATGACGTAACTATGTCTCGTTTACATGCAGTCCCAGCGATTGTGACTTCTGTTGTATTCTCATCGATTTGACTCAATTCAGATCTTAAATGCCCTCATTCATGCTCTTTGTTTGCCTCCCCCTTTTTGTTTGTTTTTCTTTTTTTATAGATATGTTCAATAACGGCAACTGTCGTTGTGTCAAGAGCACCAGGTACCACCGAAGCCTGCAGGAGAACTTTTCTTAGGTGGAAGGAGTTTGCCAGTTCCAAGACCGAGATCTGTGCGTTTCCTGCAAATTTAGAGCATGTGGCTTTATACTTACAGTATTTACTGGATACCACCCATTCCCACTCAGCAGTTGACTTTGCCATATATGGAATACAATGGGTACACCATTTGGCGGGTTTACTTTCCCCGCAGTTAGCAGAGCGGCTAAGAGAATAATCGGAACTCGAGTTCATAATAAGAAAGAGCCAGTTTCTCCACACATGATAAGAAAGCTGGTTGAGAAATCGAAACTAGATAATTTACTTGAATTACTAATGTGTGTTTTTTATTCTGGCTTAATATGCTGGTTCCTTTCGAATTGAGGAGGCTCTTCAAATCAAATATGGAGACATAAGTTTTCACAGCGACCGCGTAACTATTAACGTTGATAGAAGTAAGACAGATCAACTTAGGAAAGGGAGCCAAGTCGTACTTTCAGAGAGCTCTACCACTTCCTGTCCCGTAAAACTTTCATGCGTTATTTAAGTGAGGCTGAAAAGTGTTCTCTCGAGGCAGACATTATGTCTTCAGGACCTTGTACAAGTTCAAATTAGGTCACAGACGGACTAGCTAGTATCTGTTAAGAAGCCCTTAAGTTATTTATGTATAAGAGATTACTTTAAGTCTAGCCTTACGAGGCTTGTCCCAGATATTTCTCTACTTCGTACACATTCCCTAAGAGCTGGCAATGCTTCTGCTGCAGCTAATGCTGGTGATCCAGACAGGCTTTTTCAGAGACATAGACGTTGGAAATGTGTGTTCGGCGAAGATGGCTATGTCGATGGCAGTTTGATTTCACGTTTTTCAGTGTCAAAAAAGTTAGGTATTAAATTTTGTAATGTTTACTTTTAAGTTCACAATTTGCCTTTCTTTATCTGTCAGGATGCGTATACTAGAAGACTGACTGACTCGTCCTGAATAAACTCTTTCGGCAATTTCTGACGTTTGAGTCACATGGGAACTATTTAGTCAGAAATTAATATTCTGATGGAACGTTGAAGAGGTTCGCGTGGCATTATGGAAGTTTCGGATTATTTAAGCGTTTCGTGGGAAAATTAAGTCACTCTAGGTCTTGCCCCATGTAAGGTAATCCAGGACAGTATTAGATTCTGGATTCCATGTTGTGGATTCCGGATTCCAGGTGCTGGATTCGGGATTCTACCTGTGCAGATTTCGGATTCGAAAACACCAACGTTTCCAGATTTTAGTTTCTGGTTTGGTCCTAATTTTTGCATTTCGTTTTCTAGGAATGACTTTGATAGCGGATTTCGTCGTTGAAGGACGTGTTGAGTGAATGCATGTTTGTCTATTCATATTTCCATAACTGAACATTTGATAATAACAAGAAATATATTACAGAAAATCATGGGATAAATTTTTCTTCTAGGAATACCTATTGAGACTGTGCGTCTCAATCAACCAATCAATCAATCAATCAATTTATTTAACGTGGTCAGAACGATTAGCTAAAAGCTAGTTTACAGGTACGCCACGAAATAAAAAGAGAAAAGGAAATTATAAAGCCTTGTGAAGGTATATAAATTTAAATAAATTAAGATTAAGAACTAGCTAATATTAAAATATAAGAATTTAACAATGTAGTCACCAAGTAAAATGTATAAAATGTAATCATTAAAAACAGTGAATATAATCAATGATAGATCCTCACCGCACTAGAGTCCCGTGAGATCTAATGTTTTTAAGTAATTTTTAAAAGTAGTAAATGTTTGTATCTTTCGAGACTCGTCCGGTAAAGCGTTCCATAATTTCGATGCAGCATATCTCCATGATCTTAACCCGAAGGTTGTTGATTTTACTTTTGGGAGGTCCAGTATTGTGGTGCCCCTAAGGTTATAAGTGGAGCACCTTACTGTTATAAGATCACGTAAGCTTTTTGGACCTGCA